>NC_142672.1:19206200-19361200 GCF_964200805.1 Pocillopora damicornis
TTCTTGTAGACATGGAGAAGAAGTTGTTGCTGACGAGGATGTGGTTGGTAGGCAAGGAGCCAGGCACCAGCCTGCATTTAAGGGTGCAGGTAAGATTTAAATCCTAATATATGATAAGTAATTTCCCCATTCAGCTTTCGTACATTCTTTGTAAAAGTTCTTAATGTGAAAAAAGCCTGCAGTGTACTCACCTCATGAGTAAGGTGGAGTGGAGGCATCTTATCATTTGCTAAGCCTTCATGTTCAATTATAACTTGATGTTGAGTGTGCATGAATATCAATTTTTATTGACAAGGTAAAATGTGTCATTTGGTAGTTAAGGTAATTTTGGCTGTGTCAATGGTTTTCATTTTGTTCTGATTTACAAAGAAACAAATATACTTTCCAGGAAAAAAAAGGGTGAATGGAGAGGTTAAGGGTATCCCCCTTTCTCCAGGTGGAATTTTTTTCCCTATCCAACAAAGACAACAATAATTTATTGTGAGAAGATGAAACACTGAATTCTTTTTTTTCCCAAAAATTTATCTCCACCTCAGAACAAAGGCACTTCCTGCCTTAATCATAA
Source organism: Pocillopora damicornis (assembly GCF_964200805.1). Taxonomy (NCBI): domain Eukaryota; kingdom Metazoa; phylum Cnidaria; class Anthozoa; order Scleractinia; family Pocilloporidae; genus Pocillopora; species Pocillopora damicornis. The sequence continues at coordinate 19,206,766 of NC_142672.1, forward strand.
CTAATTCAGCCTGATGTATGATTGTATTAGACTTACCCCTTCTTCTGATGATGGTTGGTTCTGATCTTGTTGCAGGTTACCGTCTTGGAGATACAGAAGGGGACAGTTCACAGCCCCTCCCTGAAACACTATCATTCAGGGCAGATGCACCACAACAACCTGTAAGACATCATCAACAAACTTGTAATTATAAATTTACTAATCAGTGTGGAACCTGCACTGACAACCATCTCTCTATTATGTACACTTATTCTTAACAGCCCCTTGCTTTTTGTCTCAGCTGATAGTTTTAAATTTCACGTATGCAACCTCCTTTCACTGGCTACCGCTCCTTAATGACAATGGCAACTAAACTGTGTTGCAAATGTCAAAAGGTAGCTCATTTGCAAGGATCTTGGCTACACTCGACGTCCATCCATAGATTAAATGAAATTTATTTCATTAAAATTAAAATGACATTCTCAAACACTAAAAACTCATTTTGCTGGCCCACGTTTTCTATGAGAAATCAACTTTTGTCCTCTTTTTTTACTGATATATACTCGCAGAGTTGTTTCACAATGTTGTACAATCCTTTGTAGACAGAAGTCGCTTTAAAGTTCTGGTCTAATGGATTTTCAGTGGATGATGGACCTCTGAGGTCGTTTGATGATCCAGCTAACAAGCAGTTCCTGGATTCTGTCAGACGAGGGTACAAAAATACAATCATTTTCAATTTGGAAGGAACCCAACAAAGTGCACTGACTCGCTTATTCTCGTCGGAAATCTTATATTATGACGAATTAAGATCCAATTTTTTTCTTTGTACGCGCACGTTTGTTTCAGTAATCGCATTAAATGAGTTCTAATTGACTGATTTCGTGTAATTTACCCGCATTTTACACATTCTTGCGAGCATTTTTCTGATACACGTACACGCAGATGCGTGTAGTGTGCGAGTGAGTGTTTCTCGCGTCTAGTGCGTGGGAGCGGCGCGCGCGTCAAGCGCGGGTAAAACACATGAGCTGTACTCTGCAAACGAGACCATTAGGACGCAGTCGAACGCCGCCATCCATTTAGAAGAGACTGTATCGCGAAAAAACAATAATTCTTTACTAGCATATTCACCACTGTGAATATGCTAATAAAGAATTAGGACACCAAGACTCACGGTTTAGATTATATTTAAGATCCAAAGGCTCTTTTGAATTTAATGACTTAAAGACATTTTTCATGCGTCCTGTTCACAGCGAAATTCCACAGGAGTTATTAAGATTGTCCCGAAAAGGAGAAGTGCACGTTAATATGGAAGATCACAGACATGAAGAGTATGTCCCTCCACCCAAACCTAAACTCCAAGCATTCTCAGGAACAGGGCACAAATTAGGCAGGTTGGTGTCTTCTTCCCAGTTCACTTTAGCTCTTCAAGCAGTTTGGTTATCATTCATAGTTCAACTGTGTTTTGTGCGAGGACTTTACTTACTTACGTGTAAGAATTCCTCGTATTATTTGAGTTGTTTGCCTCTTTTTTTCCGTTCCATTGTTTCAGATGTTGGCCTCTTTCTTTCGCTCTTTCATTTCCTCGTCTTTTGTTCCTTCTTTGGTCCGTTTTGTTCTCTTGATCACAATCTGTATCTTATTTTCGTCTAGTGCCTCGTTAGTTTCTTCATCTTCGTTTGATCCTTCCGATTTTTACCACTTCCACACCGGCAAATTCTTGCACTAATGATTGTTCTTTGTTATTTTTTATCTTTCAGCCCGGCTCCAGACGTGAAGTCCAGTCATTCAACAGAACAACGTGCCTCCCAGTCTTCCTCCAGCACACCACAACCAATGGCAACAAGTCCACTGGACCAATCACAGCCGGTAACCAGTATACAGATTAGATTGGCTGATGGAACGCGGTATGTGAAAATATGTTACACTTTGTTTTTTTCTTTATGACCAGAGGTTGTTGGAATAGTCGAGCCTATTCGGTGATCTACGAAAATTGTCGGAATCATGTCAACATTTACAACAGGCTTCTCCTAGTAATTGTGGTTAACTTTCGCAGCAATGTTGTCTCAAAAGAATGCGAGGCAAATTAAACGAAACCGATTATATGGACGTTCGGAGAGAAGGCTTATCACCGGTTCCGCTGACAGAAAAGTGTTCTTTTCCTATTTTTATCAGTGATTTCCAAGTAATGCTAAAGCGGCATAAAAGCAATGGACTGATCTGTGAATCTTTCATTTGACCCCACTCCCCTTCGCCGTCCCCCCCCCCCCCTTTCCGCACTCTTGTCATGCAGGCCACGTGTTTGTTTCCACTTCTTCCTCCATTTTCGGCGTAGCCGTAATTTCCACTTGTTTCTTGGCATTAGAAACGCGGTCGTCAATTCAACTCCTTTCCTGCCATTTCGCGTTCTGGCCTCTAATTTTCCTTCTCCGCCATAATAGGATTATTTGTTGATTCATCTACCCCCATTTTCCTTTGTGTAGGTCGGTTTTCAATTTTTTCTCAGTTCCAGTTCCTTCGCAGTTGTACTCGTCACCCCCACTTGTTCGCGTCTAAACTCGTAACGAAATAACATTTCCTTGAGGAACATACTCTGGTTTTCAAAATCTGATTTGACCTTCTAATATGACCACATTTGCTTACCACACACACAATGACTAATCAAAGATTACTTTAAGCTACGGTGTAAAATTTCTGACGGAAATGTTTTCTTTTGCAGTATGGTCTCAAAATTCAACCACTCACATACAGTTGGAGATATTCGGAAGTTTATCTGTGCGTATCCTTTGGTCAAGAATATACTATAACATTATAAGATCTACTAAATGGTTACGCGTATCTGTTCCTGAAAATTTTGGTAAACATTAATTCAATGCTCCCCAGTCGAGACTTCTCTTTATTCTCAATACGTATTTCTCCGCATCACTTTGTGTAATCTGGAGAGAATATGATTATTTGTTATAACGTTAAAAAAGAAGGCGCTTTTATCTCTTTATGGACACGTTGATGCCTGCTAGATTTCTTCTTTTCCAAAACTGAGCGACAACCACGTGATCGCACAGATAAGAAAACAACTTTTGAGTCAACAGACTTTACAAATCGTAGCCAGATCTTCTAGGCCGCAGTTGGATTTTGTCAAACTTTGCGACTAATAATCTGCCAGTCTGTTCAGAGCTTGAATTTCGAGATTCAAACAAAGAGTTCTTAGGCTAGTTTAGCAGCAGCGTCGTTTTGTAGATTGCTGTATGACTCCTTGTAATATAGTGACTTAAGGTCTCTCATCCCCTTTTTTCTCGTTTCTTGATGTAGTAACGGGATCTTTGAGAGACACTGATCGCCCTTGAGAGTCAAAGAAATAATTCTTTAACTTCCATGTGTGACCAAGACAGAATTTCTCCTTACAATATCAAAATGATATGATGTTAAGTAAACAAATGATGCAAATGAAGAAAAATATCAATCAGGGGATTATTTGTTGATTCGATACCAAATTCTCCGAACTAAGAATTGTATGGCAGACAGTAAGGAGAATTACTTATGAGATCTTGGGAGTGAAAGGGTTAATTTTCCTTAACCAAACACGCCTGATACACAGATCAAGGCCTCAAATGGCAACGCAGAGCTTTGTTCTTATGACGACATTCCCTAACAAAGAGCTATCGGATGAAACGCAGAAACTGTCTGAAGCAAATCTCTTAAATGCCGTCATTGTCCAGAGATTCAAGTGAGTGAAGACCGGAATTTTCCAGGCGGTGGATGAGGAAGTCTGGTAATGAATCAAAAACGAAACATACCTGTGACAGGAGGATTGTCACGTGACTGTGAATCTGATTGCATTCTGGAGAATCTGAGAAGTGGAGTCGAAACCAAAGTCTGCAGTTGATGGGGTTTACAACTTCGTTGACTTTTTAGTTACTTTCCTATCGTTTACTGCAACAAATAGTTTAAGCTTCGTTCAGAAGTGCTCCTCCAAGGAAAGGTAATTGTGGCTTCTAAAATAAAATTTTGGTCAAAGACTGTTCAGTTGTGTTCGTTTTCTGCGCCTGGTATTTGTTCTGGTTCTGAATGATTTTTAAAGAGGTTCTTTACACGACGAAGTTCCTCTTTCTCATGTACTTATTAACAAGAATTAGATTGGCATCATGATCATGTGTTATTCCCGCATGTTTCTCTGCAAATTATCGCGCATTGGCGTTTTCTTCTTGTAAACCGGCGGCTCAAAACGTGTTGTCGTGTTCACTCGCGATTAGAATTGCGGTTTAAACGCGTTTATAAACACGAGCGCACCATCGTTCTGAAAAAATCGGCTTGGTTTGAACACGCGCTTTTTGCGATGTTAACGCGTTTTTATCAACACTTACGATATTTTTTCTCGAGAAAATTGACTTCGTCTTAAACAAAGAGAACGGAGATGTCTGTCCTACTGATCGTTTGAAGACCTTTGTATTGTTTTGATCTTAACTCAGTGAATTTTATAAATCTGGTGAGTTTTTCGTTTTGAGTCGAGAAGTTTGATGTCTCTTTAAAAAATTGCAGAGGCCTGGCTTGTGGTGAGTTTATTTTAATACTAAAACGCCGAAAAAGGGAAACCTCGAAACTAGAGAGCGTGGTTATATCTCATAAAATCAAAACGGTAATAAATCGACGTAATATACCGAAAAAGAAATCATTCTTACTGCGAAGACCTCGTGGAAAGGAAAAAGTAAGTTAATGATACGCAAGCTCTTTGTTAGGTCAGCATATAACATTGACAACGCTCTTTTCGTTATGCCTCAAAGATTTTATTATGTCTTTGCCTTAGATAGCTATAAATACATTAGTTCCGCTGCAGTGTTTCGAGTTCCGTTTGTTTTAAAAGGAAAAGGGGAAAAACTGACTGAACAACCATCTCGAATGTTTCGTCTTTGTTATTTTCCCTCCCTCTTCCGTCTTAAATAAAATTATAACAGGAGAATTTTCCAGCTAATGAATGATGTGTTTTAATGTTTCAGCGTGCATTGGCCGTTCTTAAGACTTCCTTTCGGAAAGCAAAATTGTAACCCACTTGAGCTAGTTGCGGAACAGAAGTTTGAATTTTTTTTTTTTTCAGCTTGTGGAAGATGGACCAGAAGTGATCATTGATAAGTTCTTGAGACCGTAATCAAAACTAAAAAACAGCAAGCTTATGTGAAATGATTGTCGGTGTCAGCTTTTAGCAAAACTTTTGACACATTCACACACACCGTCGTGACACACGAAAAAAAATTTCACCACGTGACGGTCTGTTTCAGTTTCCTTTCATTTGCATTTACGTAGAAAACTAATCGAAAGAAAAATTTTCTGAAGGTTTTTTCAGAGCTCTTCTGAAAAGGAAGTCTTAGGAAGTTATTAGATTTAGGGATACTAAAAATCTTTTTTTTTTTTTCCTGGTTTTCGTTTTACAAGCATAAACTTCAACAGTTTTTTCCCTAACGTGTTTTGTACTTTTCGGCGCTTACTTCCATAACAGTGACTTTCGGCCCTGCATCTTCGCACGATGTATTTAAATTTGAGGTTTAGCTACGCAAATGCTACAATTAAATTCAAAACCAATCAGTACATCAGCACTGAAGTGAGCTGCACAGCGCTGAGAAAAAATGTTCCATCTCAAGCGAGCAGCTTTTATTATATAACTTCCAGTTTTATTCTTGCGTAGTCGATTTTCCACCGTTGTTACACACAATGGCTCTTCTATCTTGGCTGTTCGCTTTCTGTTGTCTTTTGTCCTGAAAAAAATTAAAAGAAAGAGACATTTTTAAAATAGATAAAAGCTTTCTAATGTCGCATTTTTAATAGCAAGAAATTGTTTACTCTTCAGACAAGATAATGTGTAATAAATGAGCGTATTAATATTTTGTACTCTCTAAATTTTCCCAGGGTGCTGCTGAATCTTAATTGCATTATTCTTCATTTCTTTTCATTGGCAAAGTTGATACCCCCTTAAAAAATCCCTCACGTGCGGGTTGGGAATTTTTATTTCAACCCCGTAGCTGCGTTGGAGAAAATTCACTAGACAGGCCGTAATTTCCTTTCGAAGTGATATGTAAATTGTAGATTTTATTTTAATAAGTTGAAAGGTTATAATATAATATTGGAATATTTATTTCCATGTTCGAGGGTTGGAATACGTCCTTAGCCAGAATTGGTTACTTAGAGACGGCAGTGAACTTGTCTAAATTTACCTTGAAATTCAAGGAAACTGAGGAAACATTTTTCAAAGCGTAGATTTTGAGCTAGCTTTTAAGCTAGGATCTTTTTGGTAGAATTTGGAGCGATTTATTTAAAACGCAAGGGAACTTTATTTTGTAGCAAATGCCAGGTGCTGTGAGCCTCAAAGGGACATATGTTGTTTTTATGTGCAGCTGCATTTTCCAACCCAACTACCGGATGAAGAAAACGAATCACCCAATTTTTATCCTCGAAATTTTAGTTTCGAATGCGCAAATCCTCGGCCCAAACGCGCTGTAAGCACGCGCAAAGTCCCCAGGTTTCAACTTCTCAAACAACGGAAAGAAAAACACAGATTTCTGCAGACTTACTTGAAAATTTTCGTCGCGCTGGTACGGTGTGTTTTTGGGTTTTAATCATATATGAAGCGAAACGCTGTCTTTTTTGCCTGAGAATTTTCGGTTTTCTTTCGCTGTCTGTCCTCTCTTCTGCCCCTTGACTGTTACTGTCTGCGAGAGAAAAAAATCACTCAAGTTTAAAATGTGCGCACGATTCAATGCGATGGATTTCCGGCGGTTTTTCAGTTTCAAACTTACTTTCGTTGGTTTCTTCCAAGCGAGAGCTCAGAGTAGCTTGGAGAAACGCGATGTACTTGATCGCCTCCTCTATTACTTCAATCTAAAAAAAAAAATAAGTTTTAACAGTGAGTTAGTCTTTAAATTTTTTTTATGAGTGATAGAAGCTAGCAATCTAGGCCTGACATAAAAGTTTCGTACCTTGCTGACACGAGGCCGGCAGGCTGTAGAAGGAACCAGCGAACGAAGCCGTGAATATTCCAGCGTCTTCATCTGTTTTTTGTAATTTCGTACACGACTTCTCATTTCACGACTTCTGAAGTCTTGCAATTGTTTCTCGTCCGTACTCTCGTTGCTGAACATTTTGCGTAAATCTGCAGGGGCTTATAGCAGTCCTAGGAAATAAGCAGTCGTAAATAAGCTAAGACCAGCTACATCCCACGATACTGTCGCTTTTAAGTAGGTTCACGCTTAGAAAATTAATTGTTTACGAATTTATGGCCTTACATACCTCTAAAATTTCGCCGGTGATATATTTTTTACCTCCAAATCCTGTAGCGTACTCTTGGCGCGACCGTTGTTTCGCTCACAAGCGAATGAGTGAAAGAGCTTCCTTTCTGGCGCTAACTATAAATTACCAACATTACAATGGCACAATTCACCTGTAACGGCCGATAAGACAATGGATCATAAACACAAGTGTTTTTGTCCAATGGCGGCGCGAGTTTGCACGGTTAACAATTAAATGTCTCTGCGTGCCAACCAATCATGATCGAGTCTATCGCTCCACCGAACTTCTGGTACGATACTTAATGAACTTTTGTGTAATGTTTTTTTCTCGTTCCATGGCCGTAAATTCGTCTCTCTTTCAAATTTTTAGAAGCGCTTTTCACGTTCTTGAATCGAAATTTCTAAGAACATCGCAAAAGCGTCACGTTACTTTAAAAAGTCGATGCTTTTGTGTTGGTCTGGGACTAGATAAGATCGTTGCAGTAAATTCAAAGAGAAACACGATGGTTTTAGTCGAGATTCCATTCAGTGACACAACGTTACCTAGCGCCACAAAACGCTCGGAGCTCCAGCAATGTTCAGCATTGGCGGAGTTTAGCATTGGTTTTAGCGAGGTTTCGTTGCCATAGATTTATCGCTTTTAATTCTGAGTAGAAAACATTAGCATGGAATAACTTGAGTCAACTGCTTGCTAAAATTAAACTTTCATAAGGTTCTCTTTCACTCCGTGGTCAAATGCGCTAGGAGATCTACATATATGTAACTACAGCTGCTTTTCTGTTAGTTCCAATTGCTTGGCTCGTGGTTATTTTCAAACTCAACCAAAGCATTTAAATCGATATGCGAGAGCTATTCGAGTGTTTTTCGTATTAACTTCTTTTGCTTGTCGTGGTCCAAGTTTTTTTTGAGTCGAACGCTTTTTTTAAAAAGATGGAACTTTTATTTTGCTACAGTTTTAAAACACGTGGTTTTGTCCAGCTGCATTGAAACGCCTGTGAGATAGTAATAAGAAAAAAACCCGTTTTGTCGTTCTCCTGGTGGTTCTATTGCCTAAGACAAGTCGCCAAGTGCGTTGTTTCAAAGCTTTTAGTGATTCTAAACTAGTTGAAATCAAATGTGATTTTCTTGCTGATTTTTTTCTCGAAAAAAAAAAACAGTGTGGATTTTCAATATTTTCCAACGGCTTAGTTTTCAGGGTTTTTTGTGCCTTTCAGCATAGTGTCCGCGGTGTAATTTAATTAAATGGCGTTTTCTTGTAAATCGCCAGTGTTGCAGTTTGCCTTTTTGCCGAAATAATGACATTTTTATGTCTTGATAAAAAGAACACACTTCATATGTAGAAAAGAAAGCTTAATAACTCCAGTAGAATTTTATCGCGGTATTCTGGTGTCCTTTCTGCTCTCCTTCCTGCCAGGGTAGTTTTTTTTTTCTGATGCTAAGGATTATTTGTTAATTTTGAATCGCACTCACTTCGCGTGTGAAATTAATGTGGCGATTAAATTGAGTTTTGTTGCTTTATGCGGTAATAAATAGCTTGTCTATGTACTGCGTCGATGTGAAATAACACGCTGATATAACTCTGGCCAATCAGAGTAGAAATTGCGACCTTGTTTATGAAATAAACAGCGGGAGAATTGTATCAAATAATTGTTTTTGTCTGTAACAAAGTGGCCCATATTTACGTGGTTTTTTTCGGACCCAAACTTTGTTGGCTTACATGGTATTCGGACCTGCCGCTTTCGTTCATAGCTCGTCTTAAAAAGAGAAAAAAACGGAGAATGGCTGTCAATTTACAACCTTTTTGAATTTCTTGTAGACGCCGGTAAATGATCTATTGAAATGTTCTCTACCCGTCTAAATCAGCTTATTGCGCCGAAAAAAGGTGATTTCCGATTTTCGTCGACTTGCGTAAAGAACAAAGCTGTCCCTCGCTCACACAACCGCCAGGAATAATTTTCTCCAATTCAAACTTGATATCGTATGTAAATTTACCAGAGTGTTTTTCTTTTTCGGAAGATTTAAGTGAAACTGCCATTTATGGATGGTAAATAAACCGATTTTTCCAGCTGGTGTGTATTAAGGACGTAAACATCAGCAGAAAGATCTTGCCATTAGAAACAAGTTGAAAGAGATTAAATCTGTAAAAATAGATCGAATATTGAAAACACATGACGCGTTTTCGAAAATGAAATCAATGAAAACATGCTTCACATTTTCGTTTTCTAATGTTTTTCGTTGAACATGTTTTCATTGGCAGAAAAATGTTGTAATGGATGTTATAGACAAAAAGTTTGTGAAAATTAAGTATTTTTTCCCAGAATTTTTCCTTGTGCATCATCACATGCGCGGAATATTTCTCAGTACTGGCGAATTTGCTAAAACCCTCACCCATACTGTTATAGCAGGGTCACAGAGACTGAGGCACGCAAACACGCAATGTTTTGAGGTTCTCGCACGTGCCGTCTGACATCGCGCGTGGGCTATGTTATTGAGCGTGGATCGTGTAAATTTGCACATGGAGAATCAGCAGCTTACCAAAACTGGAAAAGCGAGACAGAAAATCTGTAATTTCAATTATTAAGGCTTCTTAGCGACTTGCTAAGCCATCTCAAAGAAATCACTCAGAAAAGTATAATTATTTTTTTTCTTTATTGTTTTTTGCATTGTGGAAACAAAAGTTTAAGAGAATATAAACTTTTGCTCAGTTTAAATCACAAAGAACTAAATAATTTTGAGTCGATTTGAATTCAAGTAAAGGCAAAAATTGTCGTAATATATTATTTAAAACTTATCTGGTTTCGCGCTCGGACGCTCAACTCCTGAGCTGCAAAAAAAGATATGCGGTGAGCTTGGCTATCAATATGTTCCACACGCTGCTGGGATCGGTTATTAGGTAAGCTTTGTTTGAGTAAGTAGAGTAAGAGGTAAGATAGTAAAATGTTGAGTTTCAGTTGGTTGCGGAATAAAGATATACTGAAATCGTTTTCGTCGTGCCGACTGTGGGACAAGGAAACATATTTTTTAGCTCACGAGGAATAGCATGTAGTTACATGGACGCACAGGATCTGATTTGGAGTACTGATTTCTCTCATCTGCCTGAAACCTTCACTGAACTCTTAAAGTCTGATTTCTGACTTCTTTCGCGCTGCAAAAATAGCTTGCGTAAAAGGTGTTACTTACAGGCGAAAGTAGAACTTTAACTCGGGCTCTACTCACACTGGCAACCACAAAATCACAACTGCACTTGTACAAAAAAAATTGTAAAAATTAAGCACATATCGTCCAATACGCAATTCTAAAGTAACCCGAACCAGGCTCCTTGGTGGAAAAAACGGCCACATAACTGGGGAACCTGGGGCCCGTTTGTCAAAAACTTGCCCGAAAAGCTCACTATTGTTGGTCGCGTTTTCATAGCAGACAGAGATGTCGATAGTTTTGAAATTCGCACAATAATTGATAACAATAATCGCGAGGATAGAAGGAATAAAACGGTTTTTTGAGATGAGACTTTCTTTACTGCTCTCAAATTTTGTTTAATGTTTACCGGTTACCGGTACTTTCAAGAAACGGTTCTCTGAGCCTTGAATAGCGAGTTAAATCCCGTTGCGACACTTTTTGTAGTTCTGTTACCTTTTGTTTTTTTTTATTTATTTCATATAAAGGAGCCTGATCTCAGGTTAATCTTACAAACGCTACAGACCACGGCTCAAAATTTAGAAAGCCATCTTTGAATGGCGCGAACGGAAAATTGTTGGAACTTGGACTTTCATGGGCCAGAATGCAGTGAATAGAAAAAAAAAGTTATCAGTTTGATCCTGGTTCATTAAATCAATTAAAATTCATATGAAATATGAGAGAGAGAATAGTGCAGTGTTTACACACTAGATTAGACATTTTTCTCCATCTCGCCTACGAAATTATGGTTTTCTGAGTGACATATTCGGTTACGATTTTCCTTCACGGTTCGGCTAAAGAAGGTTTTGATGAAGTGAGGTATCCACGCCAGCACAAAGTACACCAATTCAACCGGCGCGTTTCCGCGCGCGTTAAACGTGCTCGCAGAAACCGTTTCTTCTCTTACTTAGGTACAGAAACTTTTTTAATTTGCATAAGAAAGATACTTATCATGTATTGAATAGTATGTAATTTTCGAAACAAGGACATCTTTCATAGGCATCCTTTGTAAATAGGAACCTCGTTGATCGGGTGGTTTTGTCGTGAATACAAAGACCAACTCACGGGAACAAAAGAAATAGCATTTTTATTATCTGTTAGCTTTTACAAAACCAATGTGTCGTTTCTTTGGTATTCATAGAGTTTTGTAACTGCCTACAATAAGATTAAGGCTTTCATTCGACTGTAATTTTATAAGACAGATATTAGAACAAGTAGATCATATGTCTTTTTCATTTGAGTTCGAAAAATCACTGATGTATTTCCGATAAATATGGTTTCCGGTTCATTTTTTACGACCTTCAATAAATTCAATTTTCAAACTGAAATGGAGGCAGTACATATGATGATCGCGTGTTGTAAATCATGTTTTTAATGTCTTTACTTTTCAAGTTTTAAAATCACAAAGCAAACGAACATCAGTTTTATTTTCCCTTCAGCTAGGTTCAAAGTGTTTCCTGTCCTGTCCTGGGCACAGTCAAAATTCATTTCAGGGATCGTTCTAAACCTGTAAAAATTATGCAGCAAAATTGTTTAAGTAGACGTTGCAGAGGAAATAATTGTAAATAAAAGCATGAAGTTTTAAAATAGGTTTAAAAAAATTTCCAGTATTACGTGTGATATTGCTTCTAAGTCGCCTAACTTTTAAGTTTATTTAAAGCCGTTTCAACGTGGCGCTTAAGTGGATTACTTTTTTCTTCCCAGTGTGCTTTAGATGGTTTCCCAGTGACCATCTTCAGTGCAAGGTTTTAATTTCGATATTCTATATTCAACAATATGTCTATTATGATATTGCTTTAAATTATATCTCTATAATTCCCTTTTATACCCCTGTTGTTTCGAACCTTGTAGGTATCGTATTGCGACATTTTGATAAGTTTTTTTTCTTTTCTGAAGTAGCTCATGTCTCCCAGACGAAGTCTTGAAGCCAGAAGTATGCTTTTAGTTTCAAGCATGCTACACGTGTGTTAAATTTTGCCCTTTTTGTTCCATCGTCTTTGGTACCAAGTTTCTCACAATAAAGTTAATTTGTTGAAATCAGTATAAGAAGTAGCGGCTGATTTTGGTCCGAACAATGGTAAATGATTCCTTAAATCTGCCGAAATAGTGTTCAAAAATATCATTTGCGAACGTGTCCTATATCTTTATTAAAATCTCGGTTGTATGGTCGGTTGTTTAAATAAAATCTGCGCTAACTGTTCCTCTTATGTGTAATGACAGAAACTGTGAAACTGTGAAACTGTGGTTCAATTAATTGGGGACGTAAATAAGCGAATCTTTTGTTGCAGTACACTGATGTTCGAAGCTCGCTCCGAAAATTAGCAAGCTTGACTGGTAACCTTCTGTTTCCGGAAATAATGCCAGTTTTTTATGCAAACAAAACCTACAGTCAAGTAAATGTGATTATTTTTTGAGGGGGATTGTTGACAAGCAAGTAAGCCCTTATATCTTCCGCTGCTGGCCATGAGTCAAAAGAATACTTGAAGTAAAGTTGAGAGATGCGCGAACGACAAATGAGCACTGTGTTCATATTCTTCGATGAAAACCAGAAAAATTGGTCCAAGTAAATTTCCTAGTTGAGACTTTCTTTTAATTTTTAAAAAAATAGAAATGCTAAAACTCCGTTTTTGACTTGTCTCTTTTGTTTAAGATTTTCTTTGTCTTTGTGACTTCCAATCAGAAACGTTGTTAATTTCCTAGTTCTATCTTTTTCAGGCAATAAGGTCGATTTTCCGCGTTGCCTGTTTCTTTTCCTTGGAGATGACTGATGGTTTTATCACGGGGCGCTTCTCTCGGCTATGGTGTCCTTCCTTGGAGTCACTGTTCTCCAACGCCCCCATAGAGGGTGCAGGAGAGGCCGCACGACGAAAGTTAGACGACACTAACACCTGCTCAGATGTGGACCTCTTAGATTTCGTATTTAGATCCACATGCTTCCAGTATAACGGTTCGATCTACAAACAGCTAGAGGTTGCAGCCATGGGGAGCCCGCAATAAGAAACATTTGCCATCATTTCTTGTCTCTAACAGTTATTTCTCCTCCTTTGTACAGAAGGTTACAAAAACGAGAAGCTCCTCCACAAGTAGAGAGCCTGTAACGCAGTTCAAGTCCACAGCGGTTTTTCCCTATGTAAAAAGTGCATCAGAGTCTCTTCGCCGCTGCCTTCAACAACAAGGCATCCACGCAGTCTTCAAGTCCGACACGACACTTAGATTACATTTAGTACGACCACAGGATATTATCAATCCAGCTAGACAGCACAGCGTGCTTTACAGGATTCCATGTGAATGCAGCAAAATCTACATTAGGCGAAACAGGAAGACCTATGTAAGAGAGGAGGAAAGAACACGAGAGGGGATACACGTTTGGCCCGTACCCAGACCTCCGCCATTTCTGAACACGCTAACAAGACCTGTCATCCCCGCTTTGGAACGAAGTAAAGTTTATTGATCGAGACTCACATTGGTACACCAGAAGAGTCAAAGAAGCTATCCACATAGAACTTCACTCTGATAGCGTCAAGAGGGATGACGGAATCGAAATTCCTGAAGCTGATACCAACGATCAAGAAACACAACGGGAGACCGGTACGACAGCAAACTGCCAAGGGAACAACTTGGAGTTAGACCTCTTGGAAAATCAGAACTCACCAGAAAGATGGGGATCGAAATCCGCCAATCGCATTAGATCGCCGTGATACAAACGATAGGACGTGAGCAGTCGACCTCATCGCCCGATGAAGACAAGTAGTAAGCAGTCGAAACGTCGCGATCTACATCTCAATTGACTACATCGTTAGACGAACGATTTAACAGTTTATTATTACTTACCACCACGATGAGCAATAACCTCTTTTACGATTTATCTTAATGTTTGTCTGCCAAAGTGATAGTTTAACCTCTGGCGCCAGACTGTTTAGAAAACGCACGTAGAAAGAATCAACTGCCCCTTTATCCATGGTATTTGTTCGTTTCCGTGGGCATATGCAACTGATGAGTTACAAAAATCGTGCCGGGATCTGACATTAATCGAAGCAAATTTAGTTTTTCCGATTTTTTAAGCATTTCTCTTATTTTCATTTGTAACTTGGTCCTACATTCATGGGCCCTCAAATAAACCCTATACTATTTGGAAATAGAAACGTATGGTACACAACTTGGAAGGGTTACATTTCTGGACATCAAGAGAGTTTTAAGAGTGAATAATTTTTGTAAGAAAGAGGCCCAGTTTTGCGTTCTTGCTCAAGATGAGTAGAGCCAAAAATCTATCATAGAAGCATATGGCAATAACAGTTTCAAAATAGCAAACACGGTGGTCTCTTGTTTCTTGACAGCAAGATTTACGCGTCAGTTCATTATCTTTTACAAATGACTTTCAGACTAGTCGCAAGGCTTTGATTTAGGAGCGGGTTACGTCGCTAGGGTATCCCTGAAGGGTTGATTCTACTGAAAATTCAACTGCATCATATCTAAGTATGGGAAACTTTACACTGACGATAGGATTAGGAGTTAATAGTACCATTGTAACTCGCAACTTGCTAAATACGACGGAAAGGCTTTTTGTGCGGTTTTTCAAAAACTACGGCTATCATGTTGTTATAAAACGGAAACGAGATTGTTTTAATTTAAGAATTTGAGTAAACATATTCAGATGAACAAGGCGCTAAGTGAAAATCGTAATGTATTTTAAGAATTGTTGAAAATCCGTCTTTTTCGTTTCTTCTTTTCACAGTTATATTTTATTTGGAGCTGCGCGTATAGTATGTTCTCAGTCACAAAACAATAACTATACCGAAATTAATTTAATTAAATGAAGATCACCGCCCTTTTCCCTGCTGTTTTGCAAGTGATTACGTGCGCCTATATTTTATATGAAGTTTTACTGTATCGCTGAACGAAAAAATGATTCGAGAAAATTGAGCAACCTGTAGTAAACGTACAGCTTTGCATTTGATGAGGTGAATTTTTTTAAGCCAACCATAACTTTATTAAAGGCCATGTTATAGGAAATCACTGTATTTTTGTTTTGTTTTGTTTTGTTCTGTTTTTTTATGCGGTTTCACCGCTTCGCTAAATGAAAGAAAATCAGTGAAAATCGAGTAGTGTGTAGTCAGACACCGCTAATGAAAATAGATTGTACAATGTGTTTGCCATTAAAAGAACCCTCAACTATATTTTATATACGTATTAAAAACATGCATCTTCATTGCATCAGTATTCAATTAGGATCGGCGCGCAAACCCAAGTAATTAGAGAATCATTTTCTAAGAACACACTTTTTGTTATTGTTTCAGTTAAATTTCCACTTCAAACTTCACTTCAAAAAGGCATTTACTCGCGTGTGAACCGAGATTATTCCTTTCTGGAAAAGTGACCTATGGATTAATGGCTAAATTTTAGAAAATTTCGCGAAAAATGTTGGTGGGAAATGTCTACACGAACCTCTACCACACTTCAGAAAAGACACGCTTGTTTTCCTGCAATATGGCTTGGTTAGTGCTTGTGTACTGACATTCAGTAAATGCAAACTCGTCCTATTCGGCCGGATCGAACGTACATTTTGCTTTTACTGGGTTCATGAATTTCGTGCGTTGTACAGAGTCTGTGTCGGTTGTTTTCCGGGGTTCACATGAACTCTGTTCAGATATCGCGTCACTAGTACTGTAGAAACGTGAATCGTGAGAGGGGTTAGTTAGTCTACAAGGACCATGAACGCAGCTTGTCAGACTAATATTTCAGTTTGTTTTGCCGTATAACTCAGTCAATTTCAGAAATTTCTCCGAAAGTAAGCAAATTGTTTTATCATAGGTGATGAAGATCTCAATTTACATCCTTTTGGTTAGAGAAAGATTCCCTTGTTATGTTCTGTTTTGGCGGGTTTCTTCAATACTCTGTAGCGGAAACCGCAGATATTCTTTCAGTTGCCAAGATATGCGAGTTCACACAGACAAGATCAATAGCTTTGTGTACACCTTTTAACCTAGTCTCGGGCGGCTAATTTTATCTCATGATTCTTGGAATTTGGCTAATTTAAAGAAACTGCTTTCAGCAAAAAGGCGTCTAGAGGAAAAGGAACAGCCTTGAAACTGAAATGAATGTTCTGTTTTCCGCTAATTTGGGAGAAATAAAATAATTATGTATCCGGTCACCTTCTGTGATGTTATTTCCACTCGTTTTGGGTGTCATTATGAGAAATATAGCGTTTAAAAATACGTTTAAACATCAAAATTGATTAATTTATTTCAAAATGGCTTCATTTTTAAAAATTTCGTTCTTGTCAACGCAAAACGAGTAAAATTCATTCAAGACTTTTTGCGCCAAAAGGAGTAACTCTTGTGCAAATTGGATCCACATTATCCAAAACATCGTCCTTGTACAAATTTTTGGGTTTGCCTCGATTTGGGTATCTCACTGCTCACTCTGTTGTACAAAAATAAATGGATGAAAACGCAATTTTTAGTAATCGATCCGAATTGGAAATAGATAAAAATAAATTCTCCTATACACGGTGTTGGAACATTCATTCAATTTTGAAAAGATGTTATTTGTGAATCTTTGACTTTTACGACGCTTTCGTTTTGCAATTTATCTTAATGTTTGCACGCATTTAACGAAACTTCCCAGAGGTCATGACTCATCTTCCTATAATTCGACTAGCGAGTCGATTGTATAAAAACAGCTCTTTTTATAAAAGCTAACTCAATTATTGTCTGAACTCGTCTAAGAGTCCTTTCTAAAGATTGTCTTCTTTCGGTGGACACTTCTCGTATAAATTCAAAGTTGGGTGATAAACACAGAGAGAAACCTACATTCGGGTAGAACACAAAGTCAGCTTTGATTTTCAAGTAAGTTTATTGAAGGGAATCGAAGGCAATACCATTTGAACAATAAGTAAAATATGGGGTGAATAGAACTTGAGTTATCTTGAAATATAGAGAAATTCCAAACGTATGTGAAACTATAAACTATAAACTATCAACAATTAAATATTTACCAACATGATAACTTACTGACGTGAATGAAAGTGATCCTCGCAGTACTGTGCACTACTTAGGCAGTAGTGAAAATAAGGCCTAAAAAAAACCCAGGCCTGTACGGGATTTGAACCCATGACCTCTGCGATACCGGTGCAGCGCTCTACCAAATGAGCTAACAAGCCAACTGGGAGCTGGTCATGATGTTGGTTCTAAATAAACCCGTGAAGTGATGAATAAACGGTTAAGAATATATGAAAGTCATATATTTGAACTGCGGATAAAGACGTGAATGGCCTTATTTTCACTACTGCCTAAGTAGTGCACATTACTGCGAGGATCACTTTCATACACGTCTTTATCCGCAGTTCAAATATATGACTTTCATATATTCTTAACCGTTTATGATGACTTACTGAATAAGGAAGATGATGAATTTAGCGCTCGGTTGTGGAATAAAGAAGGTCTTTTTGTTTCAATAAGACCGTGAGACAAAGAACTCCGTGGTGAAACAAGCGATATACTTTGACACGTACGCGTCCTGCATGCTGCTTGGATCAGCAATGTCAAAAGCGTCTTGTGAGTCGACAGCATAAGAACGTTGTTTTTTTTCCGAGGTTCTGGTAATGATTGCATTATACTAAGACCTAGTTAATAGCTAGTATGAATAAAACGTTTGCATAGATGCAATGTAATCATGCAGCTCTAGAGATCTGAACACGGTCAATTCGATCTGATCTATTCAACGTTGTACAAGTGATTTTTATGTTTTCAGCTCTAAAAATTTCATCTGTCTTCTATAATTGGTGTTGAAACGTTCATTCAATTTTGAAAAGGTGTTATTTGTGAACCTTTGACTTTTACAACGACCTCGTTTTGCAATTTAACTTAATGTTTGCACGCATTTAACGAAACTTCCCACAGGTCACGACTCATCTTCTTATATTTGAACTAGAGAGGAAATTGTATAAAAACAGCTCTATGTATAAACTCAATTATTGTCTGAACTCGTCTAAAAATCCTTTCTAAAGAGTTTCTTCTTTCATTGATATATAAATAGATAGGAAAAAGGACACTACACGTACTTGAGAACGAATAAAGATAAAAATGGCGCTCAGAAATTATTTGCTTTGTCTACGGAAAGCCTTGCTAGTATAGTATAGTATAGAGGTTTTAGTTCTTCAACGAGCAGAAACATTGCACAACATAACCTATCTGCAAAAATAGAACATTTCCCATGTAGTTGTATTCATAATTAGGGATAGTCGGAAGTTATGGAATTTTTTAGATGTTTCAGCTCCCACGATTAATATGATTAGTAAAGTTGCGAGACTTAAGAGTGGTCTCCATTTTTACACGATTTTAGAGATTTTAGAGACGTAATTTTTGTGTTTTTATTTTCCTGAAAATACGAATTAGGATTTCTTACAAGGTAGAAAATGGTAAAAGTGTTGTAGAATCTCAGGAAACGTCTAATCTCTCGCTCCAGTCCTTTTTCATTACGCAGTGTGCTTGTTTCCTTTACCAAGCTGGCGTGTTTTCAAAACAACTTACATAAAAAGTTTTCCTGAACGGATTATAACCAAATTAACAACAAATTGGAAATTTACGGTTAATTCCCTGCATTTCTGTGGCTATCCGCTGTGGTTTTTTATCCAGGGAGGTTATTATTCTTGCCGTCATCGGAAAGAGAGACCCATATGAGCTCAATAGGAGAGATTCTGAAAACGCCCCCCACCGCAGGGAAAATCCCTACAAAAATTCCTATAGAAGTGAATTCCAGGAAAAACTACTGCAGGGAGATACTATTCATTTCGTGCGTAAACTCGCCGTGAAACGACAATTTTTCACCTCAAACGGCGAATAGCAGAAAGAGAGGTGGAATTTATGTCGCAATTGGAAATAACCTGATGCAAGTGATGACGGACAACGTACCACCAGTTGTTATGTTATGATTTTATTGGTCAAAGTTGACTTCAAGGGTAACATAAAATCGATCGGGGTAAAGTCATTTTTAGCTTGTTCCTGTTAGTCACGAGAAGGGAAAGAAGTAAAAAGCTAATTTTCGGCAAGCGTCGCTCGTTTGTAAAGGAGAGGTCCATTCAGCATGCGTGAAAGAGGAGGCAAAGTTGGCTTGTGCAGATTACAATG
Organism: Pocillopora damicornis; assembly: GCF_964200805.1. Taxonomy (NCBI): domain Eukaryota; kingdom Metazoa; phylum Cnidaria; class Anthozoa; order Scleractinia; family Pocilloporidae; genus Pocillopora; species Pocillopora damicornis. The sequence continues at coordinate 19,226,312 of NC_142672.1, forward strand.
GTTTTTCTCGATTATCGTTATTGCTTTTGTGATAGCTGTGGCATGTTTTGTGAACGAAGCGGAATCAGTGCGCGAGTCGAAAGCTGTGAAAAACTCTAAATCCAACAAAGAAAAGGTAAAACTATTTGAAAAAGCGATTATGAAAGGAGTTGTTTACTGGAAATCAAATGCAGGACTAAGGAAAGAGGTGATCTTAAGATGTTTTGAAGATGTTAGATCGAATGGGTACCGGAGAGGTGTATTATTTTATCGCACGCGCTTTATCTGACATCAAAACAAAAACTAAGGGTTGCTTACTTAATAAAGAGGGTTACATTTGTCTTCGGAGATTCATTGGCGTTAGGCCGGGGAGTTAGCTTTATTCATGTGTCGTGATAGAATGTTTTCTCAGTTAACGCACAGACAAGTTGTTGTTCAAAGTTGTCAATGGCCTGAACTTAATGAAATCAGTTCTCCAGTCTCGCTAGATATTGGTTACTGATAGCCACCCAGAATTAAAGCAGGCTTTATCAACAATGATATTGCGTGGCAAACTAAAAATAATATGATCATTAGTTGTTAAAAAGTTCTTATATTCATCTCTCAACTGTGTGTATACATACAACTGTATAAAATATCCTTAAACCAAATATGTCCTTTACAAATCAGAATTTGACGGGTGATAGCGGATGTGGTAACAGTAGAATAATATTAACAGTACAATTCGGATTTAAATCTTCATATCATTGGTAATAAAACATTATGTAATAGAATATGCAATATTTATCGGTATATTTCCTTAAACAGTACGCCGGACAAAAGGAAATAATCCATTTTGTTTTTAAAATGCTTTTTGTCTGACCGAGAGAAATGTTACAACTGGAAACGTGAATTTCGCAAGACAACAGATGTGATTTCTATTTGTTTACCACAAATGTTTCGCTTTCCTATGTTAAAAAAAAAAAAACAAAGAAAATTCATGGTTTAAAGAAAGGTAATAAAGAGCAAATATTTTGAAAGTTACTCTGCGAATCTGAGAATTTTCTCATTTATTTTCCTTGCGGCTTTTCATTTGTTTTGTGTTGTTTTTTCCGCACCAGGGGAAATGCAGAATCCTTCAAGATAAGGAGAAATATTACTACGTGCAATGTGGCGGAGAAGGAAAGAAAAAGAAAAGTTCGGGCTCGGGAAAAGAAAATGAAAAACGCCCGGGTGGTGAGGTAAGTTAGAACACGGACATTACTCTTAGTTTAATGGAATCTCCCTATAAGCAAATAAAAACGCTCAAGTTTAATGGCTTCTCTTTATTACAAAATGAAGTAAATTTCACGAATTTAAAAACAACAACAACAACAACATTACGCAAACCCGCAGACTACAAACATTATTGATAGCATTTCTTTCTAAACAAATTCCGATGCTGGCAAAGACTCGTCACGTTTTGTTTGATCGAGGTCACATAGAAAACTGTGGGAGTTTGAACTTTGTTCGTCAGTTAATGATACATCTATTTGGATATTATGTAATTTGGGTGTTTTCTTCACAAACATAAAAATGAGAAAATCAAGTTAAAGAACCTGTTCACAATAAGGATTTCATTCTTTCTTTCCTTCCAATTGTCTCCTTTATGGCGTAATGAGTTATAGCGTGATCGAAAAAACAAGTTTGGTTTCAACACTAAAAACCGATATTTTTCGAACTCTTCAACAAAAAGTTGGGCAGCTTTTACAAGACCAAGTTTCATCTCCTTTCCTTGTTTTCTCTCGATTTACACAAAGCCCTTCTGAGGTGATACAATTGACGCCCTGTATTAAAGCACTAAACTGTTAAAACATTTTGTCGTATTCTCGATACTCTTGTTTGAGGACAAACCTTTCATCATGTCCTCAGACAGTCGGTTCAAGTAGAAACCGACGTAGTTAACTTTTTCCGTGTAAAGTCGGGTTGCATTGTGCAAAGTAGATGAACACACTCTTAGTCACCCTTCGCGCAAACTTAACTCGTTCTTTTTAAATTTCGTTTCTAGTTTAACCCTTTTTCTGGATTTAATTTTATAAGGTGCCAAGCGCAGCGTGAAATATCCGGACGGCGCGTTTCAGTAATTAATTAAAGTATATTACAGCTTTACCGCTAAAGAGGTTTTCTCGAAGATTCCTTCTCAAATTTAAACCCTAACCCTTTCCGCTTTTTCTTGAAATGGCTTTCTGATGAAATTACTTCTGTTAGTACATATCAACGATTTCAAAACTAAATTCTAACGAATACAACATAAAGCAAGTTAACAACTTTTTTCCGGTATCGAGTTGACACCGCATGAGTCAAACCTAACAAATGATCTGAATTTTCCTCGTTTTTCATCAATTCACTGGCTAAAGAACTCTATCATCGGCTATGTGTTCGTGATGTATCTACTGCCGAAGAAGTCTTTCATTGTCACTCTCCACAGCTTGTAAGCGATTTTAAACCCATTGTACCTCATCGTAGCTCGTTCTACAAATTCTTCGCAAATTTTTCACGCCCAGTCGTATGGACCCCTGTAATGGCTTAAAACATATGCTGCTTCACAAATGTCTTTTATTTTGTAGATTCTCTCCTTCTACCCTTCAAAGTCTATCCTATACTTATCGCTCATTAGATGGGGATACCCGCATGTATTAATTTCACAATGTGATGCGCTGATTTGCGACATGTGTTTTAGTCGGAAATCTCTATTTGAGTACAGTTGACCGACCAAGCCGATAACCATACCTTATGATGTGGTAATTAGATACCTAAAAATTACTCACTTAGTTAGTATCAAACACGTTTCAGCCAAATAAGAGTTTTAAGCATGTTTGGAACGCCATCGGAATCATTCGACTTTTTGAACTCTAAAAAGTTGCATTGATTGCACGCTGCCTTTTTTTTAAAGCCTTCTTTACTTACTGCTCCCACTTTAGCCTCCGAGAAAGACCTCATTATTATTAAAACTGCCGAACCCGCGTTTCTCAGCCCGCGGGAAGATTTGAGACGAGCCGGGTAGAGGTTTGCCGGGTTTCCCTGTACCAGACCCTTGGAATATCTCTTGCCAGCTGGGGTTGAACATTATTTAGACATATACTCAATATTATTGGTCGTTGTTTGTATTTTCACTACCCCTGCAGGATCGTCAAAATTCGGCAAAATTTTTAAAAATCCTCGACGATACTACACACCAAAACATCTTACAACTTATATGCCTTCGTTAATACTGTTTCTTGTGGTCGTCAACAGTGCACCAGTGAATGTCGCGGGAGACGTGGGCCGAGAGGCCAGCGAGGACGGACTGGGTCAAAAGGACAGCCAGGCCCTAAAGGACCAAGGGGACCCCCGGTCAGTACATACTTTGTGCGTTACCTTGCCCTGATATCGTAAAATGGTATAAAAGTGGAGTGATGAATGTTTTTATTCATATTTATTCATTTATTTTAGGGAGCGAATGGGCGAGATGGACGGAATGGGCAACCAGGACCTCAAGGACTTGTGAGTAAATGAAGCTTATCTACTTTCAGTTGTGAACGTTCTAAACAAAGCAAAAAGGCTTTAGTCTGTCACCAGTTTAGCTAACTCAGAGAGTCTACTGAAGAATCTGACATCACAAAGGATAACAGGTCAAATTTCACAGTGGCCTAGAATTCTCTACAATTGTGAACAAAAAAAGTTTTCCCGCTTGAAATGAAAAAAGACTCAAGCAGTGTATAATCTTTTACCAAGAGATTATGTTCTCTTGCCTTCCACAGATTACGAAAGGGCAAAAAAAATTGACGTTGACATCACTTTAAATAATCCCCACTGACATTCCCGAAAAGTTCCCTCACTTCAATCTTCCTCCCATTTATCCACTTATGGTTATTTGCTTCATATTTTTCAAGCCTGGACCGCCATCAGTACAGGGAGCTCCTGGAAACAAGGGGATCATGGGACAGAAGGGAGAACAAGTATGAACTTAATGCAAACTTAATGCTTGTAGTAAATATTTTTAACACCATTTTTACGACTGCATGTTGTCATTCTCATCTGTAGAAATATCCATTTAATGAGTACGTTGGGTCTCAATTGAAGACACAGTAGACTTGAGTAAAAACTTATGGAGTTCATTAAAAATCTTATTGGACAATAGTTCAATTTGACGGACGTTAATGGAGCAAGGACATTTACTTTCAGCGTTAAGTTTTTGAACATTCAGTATTTCTGCCGAGTTCATTGAAACGATACTAAAACTAAAATCAATGCATTTACCAACGTTCTCCAAGGTCAACTTATTAAGATCTTAAGATATAAATATGTCTACCAGACAGTTTGTTACCCTTGTCACTTTAAAATGTCCATGATAAAAATGATTACGCCTTTTCGTAGGATGTAACAGCTCAAGAAATAGTCTATTTTTATGCGTTTTTGATGTATCTAACACGTTGTCTTCATCTTTCCGCACTGATAGTTAGGACTTTTAGATGTCTGCTATTTTCGAAACTTTCCGAGACATTGTGACGCCTTTATCTATTTAAGGGACTTCGTGGCCCGGCCGGTATTCCAGGCCCTCCCGGTACACCAGGGGGCTGTGTGAGATCAGCGTCATCCAACACCACTACCCCCACAGTATTTTGCGTACCAGGTAAACAAGGTCTTAAAGGAAATAAAGGGGACAACGGAAACCGTGGATTACCGGGGCCCCCTGGGTCGCGAGGAAACAGAGGCCCACGAGGATATAGGGGTAACGGAGGCCCCCCTGGGAAAAAGGGTGACATTGGGCCCCCAGGCAACTTTTCTGATCTGGAATGTTTCCCTCGGTACACCAGCTGGATAAATAGAAGTGAGTGGTTCGATAAATATCCGGAGGTCCATTGTGACAGGAGAGAATTCTTACAAGGCTACAGTCTAGAAATAAGTGATGCTCGCGGGCAGAGAAGATTCAAATACACTTGTTGTACACTTAGGCTGACCAATAGTCCTTGAAAAGCTCAGCAAATGAACTGAGTGACGACTGAAATAAACAGCCAACAAACAATGACTCGACTCTCAACAAACAATGGACGGAAATTTTGATTGATGACAAAGTTGAAGATAGTATGTCTGAAGAAACATGAGATGAGACAAAAGGATTTTTTATGCATTGAAATGAAGATACATAGTTAACACCTGTGGGATACCATTTCTTGACTATCCGTGCCCACGTAAAAAACTTATCAACTGTAGTCAAGTTTAATCAGAAGCCAGAAATATTGCTCCTGACGTACACAATTACATTTGATGTAATTTTCCTCAGAGATTATAGATAAACAGTCATACAGAAACCAAAATGACGTGCAGTCGGCTTTCTATCAGCATTGCGCTAAAAGGTCGACGGAAAGATATTTGCTTCCAAATCACGTTATTTTAGTCTTTAAAAAACAAGAATATGTATCATCGTGCCATATTCACCATAATGACGATTAATTGTACGTAGTATGCTGTGAATTAGGATTTCAGTTTTTTGTTTCAAGGGTGTGGGCTATCAGCTGGGCACTAATGCGAGCATTGATTTGCTCCAAAAAGCAGTTGAGATAGAAGACAGTTACAGATCATTAGAGTTACTTAAACATACTCCAAAATAAATGTGATAGTTACGATGTTAGAGCCTTTGACTCACTGCTCTTTCTAACGCCATTGTAAAAATTACCAGAGGAAGGCTATAGAAGCTTGAGCTGCACGCGCACTTGGGTGTTTGGATAAAAGTCACCCCTAGTTTCCGAATTCTGGACCATCCATTCTAGTCTCGACGTTTCTATCGCACAACAGGTTTTTATCAAGTTTCAAGGCTTTGAGCGTCAGGTGCTGAAATATTTGCTTCGAGAAGGGTTTATATAATGTAAAGAAATATTGAATGTCTTTTTCCTCTGTGGCGGCTATGTTGCAAGAGGGTGTGAATGGGGTTAACCGACTAGCGACAAAGGGCGTAAAAAATTACTGACTACCGACGAAATGGGGAAAAAATTACCGACTAGCGACAAATAAATTCTAACCGACACCCGACATGGTCAGACGTGATAGGGATGTTTGTATTCAGAAAGAACAGCATTTTGATGATTTCTAGCTCAGAAAATCCTTCTTCACCCAACGTAACCACATTAATTCCAAATTTAGCCGAATTATAGAATTTCTTGTCTTCAAATTACTTTAAATCCACGGGATCCTTCTTTTCGGTGAGCAGCGTGGGCTCATTTCTAGAACAGCGGCTCGTAATCGGGCTGACAAGACGCCCTGCTGTCTCATTTCAAGAACAGCGGATCACAATCGAGCCGACGAGATGCCCTGCTGTTGTCTTCTTATTGCTCGTTGTTTATTCATGCGGTCGGGTCATGACTGGGATTGCTAAAGTCATCGTGAGTTTTTTTCGAAAAGGTGAAGAAGTCGCCATCGAACGTCATCAAAGCAGGGTCCCAGTAGACAAAGAAGCTTATAGAGGAGTATCTGAACTAAAAAAAAAATCTTACGGAGTTTTTAGGACTAAAGGAGCACGCACATCAATATGGAATTGGCGGATTTTCGTTAAAGTTATTTCGCCTGGCGAAATCGCCTGCGGGCAAATGCGAAAATTTTGCAATTGTGACGGATGGGAAATGGCAGCTTGAACTTCCAAATTTAATATCGGATGAAAGTAGCAGTGAGCTCAACGGTAAGTGTGGAACGCGTGCAGCGGAGTTTGATGAATCACTTTAGTTCTGTAGTTAAATATTAAGCTCAAATATTAACGTGGTTAAACTCTGGTTCCACCGTTTTTTGTTTGTTGTTTTGTGGAGCGGAATGTTTTTTTTTTCTTTTTCACCGTCCATTTGAATGCGAAAATCGAGAAGAAAAATCTCTACAAAGAAGTAGCTAGTAAATCAGTTTATAAGCTTCTTTCTGATTAATTGGCGAATGAACAACAGTGTAGCTTAACATATTAAAGACCCCGTTTATTTATACACGCCCTTAAATTTATTCGTTTCAGAAAACCAGACGTTCAAATAATATTCAATTCTCTCCTCGAGGGAAGCTACGCACGAGAGATTTCGCTCGATGTGCACGTTTTATACATCTTGTCGAGCATTTGCTGATAAGAACTGTGTAAGTTTCTCAAAAGCCTACTAAAGAGAAAACTTAAAACACACGGTATTTAATATTTTAGTGCACATTATCCAAGAGGTCACAAACTGGACCGGAAAGCCAGTAGTGTTGCTGAAGGCGCCGGCTACATCTGATAAAAGCAAGCAGAAGTCAATGAAAGACACTGAGAAGAAAGGTGACGAGTCAAAAGTGAGAAGGAAACGGAAATCACTGCGTTAACGAGGTTTAAGTGAAAACAAATAATGAATTATTACAAGTATTACACTTCGTCTAGAGTTTAAAGTCTTAAAACTGGGCAAATTGCATAATAAATGTGAATAACTAACGTGTATTTTTAATTATTAACTGAGATTTACCGACAACCGACAAAGGTCAAAAATCTTAACCGACAACCGACAAAGTAATGAAATTTTAACCGACAACCGACATTTTGACCCCCCCCATTCAGACCCTCTTGTAATCCTTTTAAAATAACCCTGTTAATGATAAAGGGTTTTTCTCATCCTTCAATCGTTGACCTTTACACAATTTTCGCAGCACCTGATGTTTCCTGAACCCATAGTTAACGTAACTTGGTTTGAGAAATAAAAGTTGCAACTACATTTGTTTTTTCGAGCGAGATCCTTTTCGAATCAAACTTATTCAGTCCACAGTCAATGATTTGAACCTGGGATATAAACTCTACCGTAAAGTGTGATCTTCTCTGGGATGGTCAGGCTCTTAAGAAGGTCTTTTTTCTCGCAGGCATTGACTACCTTTGGAAAAACCTGTGCAGAAGTCATTATCAGAGTCAGATGAAGATGATGATCTGTTCTCAGGTTTTGAAAAGATCAGCTTGTGACACCCCGAGCTTTAAGTTCTCGAGTTTTTACGTGAAATCAAGAAATAAATAAGGATAAGGAGGAGAGGGAGGGAGGCTCCTGGTTTAACCTTTGGGATTTGTCAATTACATTTCAACGATGACGAACTCGACAATAGGTCATTGCAAATTCAGGGGGGACTGTTTTATTATTTGCCTCCTAGAACAGCTTGTTTGTCACTGTTACTCACTCGGAAATATACAAGTTCCTCATTCAGACGAATAAACGTTTTTCTTCTGTAAGGTATGCCCAGCTGGCGAGTGAATTCAGTTCATAAAAGAGAGAGCCCTTAAAGTGCCGGGATATATTTGTCTGGCATAATTCTGACAAGAAAAATTCAAGAAAACGCGAAGCAATTTAGATTCATTTGATTCTTCCTCCAAGTTTTTGATCGTCTAGAAGAATGCATCAAATTTCTTCATGAAATGGACACAATGTATTCAGCTCTGGAGATCTGAAGATGGTCATTTCGATCTGAACTATTCAAATTTGTGCAAATGATTTTCATGTTTTCGGTTCTAAGGGCCTGTTTACATGGAGGTGGGGGACCCCAGGTAGGTGAAGTGACCCGCCCAGGTGGGGTAGCCCGCCTGTCCATATGATTTCTTATTTTATCTTGATCACGTTTACACGATAGGTGGGGTGACAATTTGCCATGTAAACGTCTCAAGGTGGGATAACCCGCCTAGCCGGGATTGCGTTCATGGCAAAAAGCTCAAAAGCGAAACGTGTATGTTTTAAAACTTTGTACATTTCCTAGCCTTCTCATGGCAGAAATCACCAGGAACCGCAACGGACACACAAGGAATGTAAAATGTTCACATTTCGGAATACTTATCGCTGTAAATCGACCATATTTCGTTTCCCAAACTATTCCGTATAACGTATTAGGTCAACGGTTCCTCGCGTAACCTAACACAGCGTAACACAACGCGTGACGCTTTCATGAATAAATACATATTTTTCCGAGAATTAATCTTTCGTCTCTCTCGAGATGCGAGCCTGGGACCCCTCTGCTCAAACTCCTTAATTGCAAGCGCAACAACAACCTCTAGAAACCTCACCCCAGCACCCCGGGGTTGTAAGATTGTATGTAAACGCGTTTTATTTTTCGACCACGGCCAGGCGGGTTACCTTACCTATCTGGGGTCTCTCACCTATCTGGGGTCCCTCACCTATCTGGGGTCCCTCACCTATCTGGGGTCCCTCACCTATCTGGGATCCCTCACCTCCATGTAAACAGGCCCTAAAATTTCGTCTGTGTCTTCTATAATTGGTGTTGAAACGTTTATTCAATTTTGAAAAGGTGTTATTTGTGAACCTTTGACTTTTACAACGACCTCGTTTTGCAATATAACTTAATGTTTGCACGCATTTAACGAAACTTCTTACAGGTCACGACTCATCTTCTTATATTTGAGCTAGAGAGGAAATTGTATAAAAACAGCTCTATTTATTAACGTTAACTCTATTATTGTCTGAAGAGTTTTTACTTTCGTTGATATGTAAATACATAGGACAAATGATTTTGGACACTACATGTACTTGAGAACGAATAAAGTAACCTATCTGCAAAAATAGAACATTTCCCGTGTAGTTGTATTCATAATTAGGGATAGTCGGAAGTTATGGAATTTTTGAAATGTTTCAGCTCCTACGATTAATATCATTAGTTAAGTTGTGAGACTTTAGAGTGGTCTCCATTTTTAAACGTTTTTAGGGATTTAGAGACGTTATTTTTGGGCTTTAATTTTTTCTGCAAATACGAATTAAGATTTCTTACAAGGTAGAAAATGGTAAAAGTGTGGTAGAATCTCAGGAAACGTCTAATCTCTCGCTCCAGTCCCTTCGCATTACGCAGTGTGCTTGTTTCCTTTACCAAGCTGGCGTGTTTTCAAATCAACTTACATAAAAAGTTTTCCTGAACAGATTATGGCCAAATTAACACCAAATTGGAAATCTACGGTTAATTCCTTGCATTTCCGTAGCTATCCGCTGTGGTTTTTTATCCAAGGGGGCTATTATTCTTGCTGTCATCGGAAAGAGAGACCCATATGAGACACTATTCATTTCATGCATAAACTCGCCGTGAAACGACAATTTTTTCATCTCAAACGGCGAATAGCAGAAAGATAGGTGGAATTTATGTCGCAATTGGAAATAATCTGATGCAAGTGATGACGGACAACGTACCACCAGTTGTTATGTTATGATTTTATTGGTCAAAGTTGACTTCAAGGGTAACATAAAATCGATCGAGGTAAAGTCATTTTTAGCTTGTTCCTGTTAGTCACGAGAAGGGAAAGAAGTGGAAAGCTAATTTTTAGCAAACGTTGCTTGTTTGTGAAGGAGAAGCTCATTCAGTATGCGTGAAAGAGGAGGCAAAGGTGGCTTGTACAGATTACAATGGTTTTTCTCGATTATCTTTATTGCTTTTGTGATAGCTGTGGCATGTTTTGTGAACGAGGCGGAATCAGTGCGCGAGTCGAAAGCTGCGGAAAACTCTAAATCCAACATAGAAAAGGTAAAACTATCTGAAAATGCGATTATGAAAGGAGTTGTTTACTGGAAATGAAATGCAGGACTAAGGAAAGGGGTGATCTTAGGATGTTTTGAAGATGTTAGGTCGAATGGGTACCGGAGAGGCGTATTATTTTATCGCACGTACTTTATCTGACATCAAAACAAAAACTAAGGGTTGTTTACTTAATAAAGATAGTTGTTGTTGAAGATTCGTTGGCGATAGGCCGGGGAGTTAGCTTTATTCGTGTGTAACCAAAGAATGTTTTCTCAGTTAACGCACAGACAAGTTGTTGTTCAAAGTTGTCAATGACCTGAACTCAATGAAATCAGTTCTCCAGTCTCGCCAGATATTGGTTACTGATAGCCACCCAGAATCAAAGCAGGCTCTATCAACAATGATATTGCGTGGCAAACTAAAAATAACACTATCATTAGTTGTTAAAAAGTTCTTATACATCTCTCAACTGTGTTTGTACATACAACTGTATAAAACATCCTTAAACCAAACATGTCCTTTACAAATCAGAATTTTACGGCTGGTAGCGGATGTGGTAACAATAGCCGAATAATATTAACAGTACAATTCGTATTTAAATCTTCATATCATTGGTAATAAAGCATTATGTAATAGAATATGTATGTTTATTGTTATTGTTATTGTTATATTTCCTTAAACAGGACGCCGGACAAAGGGAATTATCAATTTTGTTTTTTAACATGCTTTTTTGTCTAAGAGAAATGTTACAACTGGAAAACATGTATTTTGGAAGACAACAGATGTGATTTCTATTTGTTTACCACAAATATTTAGCTTTCCTGTGTTAAAAAAGCAAAGAAAATTCTTGGTTTAAAGATAGATAATTAAGAGCAAAAATGTTTGAAGATTGCTCTGCGGATCCGCGAATTTTCTTATTTATTTCCCTTATTGTTTTATTTTTTTCGCACCAGGGGAAATGCAGAATCCTTCAAGATAAGGAGAAATATTACTACGTGCAATGTGGCGGAGCCGGAAAGAAGAAAAAAGGTTCAGGCTCGGAAAAAGGAAACGAAAAACGCCCGGGTGGTGAGGTAAGTCAGAACAAGAACATTATTACTCATAGTTTAATGGAATCTCCCTATAAGCAAAAAAAAACGCTGAAGTTTAAAAGCTTCTCTTTATTAAAAAATAAAGAAAAATTTCAAGAATTAAAAAAAAAGCCCAGCATTACGCAAACCCGCTTGCAGACTAAAAACATTATAAATTGCATTTCTTTCTAAATAAATTCTGATGCTGAAAAAGGTATATCACGTTTTGTTTGATCGAGGTCACATAGAAAACTGTGGGAGTTTGAACTTTGTTCGTCAGTTAATGATACATCTACTTGGATATTATGTAATTTGGGTGTTTTCTTCACAAACATGAAAATGAGAAAATCAAGTTAAAGAACCTGTTCACAATAAGGATTTCATTCTTTCTTTCCTTCCAATCGTCTCCTTGAGTTATGACGTGATCGAAAAAACAAGTTTGGTTTCAACACTAAAACCCGATATTTTTCTAACTCTTTAACAAAAAGGTTGGGCAGCTTTCACAAGGCCAAGTTTCATCTCCTTTCCTTGTTTTCTCTCGATTTACACAAAGCCCTTCTAAGATGATAAAATTGATGCCCCGTATCAAAGCACTAAACTGTTAAAATTCTTGATACTCCTGTTTGAGGACAAACCTTTCATCATGTCTTCAGACAGTCGGTTCAAGTAGAGACCGAAGTAGCTGACTTTTTCGGCATAAAATCGGGTTGCATTCTGCAAAATAGATGAATACACTCTTAGTCGTCCTTCGTGCAAACTTAACTCGTTCTTTTTAAATTTCGTTTCTAGTTTAACCCTTTTTCTGGATTTAATTTTATAAGGTGCCAAGCGCAGCGTGAAATATCCGCACAGCGCGGTTCAGTAATTAATTAAATACAACTTTACCGCCAAAGAGGTTTTCTCGAAGATTCCTTCTCAAATGTTAGCCCTAGCCCTTTCTGCTCTCTCTTGGTATGGCTTTCTAATGAAGTTACCCCTATAAGTACATATCAACTATTTTAAAACTAAATTCTAACGAATACAACATAAAGCAAGTTAACTACTCTTCTCCAGTATCGAATTGACACCGCGTGAGCCAAACCTATCACATGATCTGAATTTTCCTCGTTTTTCATCAATTCACTGCGGACTAAATAACTCTCTCATCGGCTATGTGTTTGTGATGTATCTACTGCCGAAGAAGTCTTTCATTGTCACTCTCCACAGCTTGTAAGCGATTTTAAACCCATTGTACCTCATCGTAGTTCGTTCTACATTTCTTCCCAAATTTTTCACGCCCAGTAGCATGGACCCCTGTAATGGCTTAAAAACATATGCTGCTTCACAAGTGTCTTTTATTCTGTAGCTTCTCTCACTCTACCCTTCAAAGTCTATCCTATACTCATCGCTCATTAGATGCGGACACCCCCATGTATTAATTTCACAATGTGATGCGCTGATTTGCGACATGTGTTTTAGTCGGAAATCTCTATTTGGGTACATTTGACCGACCAAGCCGATAACCATATTTTATGGTGTGGTAATTAATTTAGTTATTTGGATTTCCATACCTAAAATTACTCACTTAGTTAGTATCAAACACGTTTCAGCCAAATAAGAGTTTTAAGCATGTTTGGAACGCCATCTGAATCATTCGACTTTTTGAACTCTAAAAAGTTGCATTGATTACACGCTGGCTCTTTTTTTAAGCCTTCTTTACTTACTGCTCCCACTTAAGTCTCCGAGAAAGACCTCATTAATATATAGATTTAGCTAAGCCTAATAGCGGAGCTCTTGTTAGTTTATTTTCTAGCCCTTAGGGACCAGTTCGGGGGGTGGGGAGGGAGGGGAAGAATTGACGAGGTCTGGAACCTGGGGACGATGTTCTCACAACTTGCAAAGCGATCAACACGCATACTAGTCATCGGTATCTTCGAGGAGCTGAGGGCCTTCGTTGTTGTCTCTGATGCTCTGAGAAAGGAATCTTTTCTTCTTCAGATGAAGTATGCGATGTCAGCATCAGTTGAATTATACTCTTTTGAGCGTACCTGATAATATTGGTTCGGGAAAGTGAGCCAAAATTGAAAGAAACGACGGTAAACTACTTCAAGTTAAGACATCACCGCTCGATTGAAGAGTTTACACGTGATAACAGTGAAACAGTAAATCAAGACGCCAGAATCGCATGGGCTTCTCTTATGTCTTCTCTTGAAGTTGCCAGGTATGGCTGCTTACCCCACCGTTTTTCCCTAGCGTTGCAACCTCCTCTGTTTCGCGTAAAAATTAAGAAGAAAAGTCATTTTCAACTCGTGTTTGAACCTGTAATTTTCTTTTAAGATTTTTCCTCTTTTGGCTATTCTTGTTTCATGATGTCCTCTGGTTGAAAATTCAAGGCGTCTTTTTGAGACTTTTTCTGTCATTTGATTCAGTAACCTCTGCTGTAACTGCTTACAATGTAGGTGTGTTTAAACCAACTTTCCATGATCTTAGCAACTCTAGCTAATGAAATACGAAATTTGTCTAACATGTTTCTTGCCTTGTAAAAGTGTAACAGTGAATTTTATTGATGTGTAAAAAGTTTTCATTTGACTATCGACTGGCAAGTCGTTGTATTATAAGTCAGGGAAACATACATCATGTTTGAAATGTCATGTCTACAGTAAGCAAATAGGATTAAGGAGGGTGTATGTGGGAATAGGCTCGCTTGTCTGTATCGTTAATTTGCTAATTGCTCCTGTTGCCAATGTTTTGATGAGGTTGGGCTGTCAAGGTGAAGGAACTGAGGATTTTAGTAGGCAGTGACTTTTTTCGAACCTGGAAGATATCATCATGAAAGCCATACTTGTGACTGGTAACTCTTTCTTATTCTGATAAATTAGTTTTTGAAGGATACAATATTTTGTTACTAAAATTTGATGCATAGGCTGTGCACAAAACTTTCATTTGACTATACTTTTATAGCCAATATCAATCCTTACACATAATGAGATGTTAGTGGGATCAGAGGAAAAAATAATGTACCAAACATCTGTAAGATTTCACGTAATTATTTTAGTTACATGAATATTAACTGATACTAGATCTAAGAGTATTCAAAAGAATGTAAAATTTGTTTGAAAAATTAGAACTCAGCATGGGCCAAATAAACAAGATTCTTAGAAAAAGAAATTTTTACTAATGCAAAATGCTGAGCAACCTTTTTTACAATACCTGCCTGTGGCCCAACGGCACATAGTAAAGTCATTCAAAGTAGTGATAATCCCAGTTTTATAAGTTGAAAACACACATGTACAAATTTCTTATAAACCGGTAGTTCAGGCCTGTCATGGCTTCAAAATTTTGATGCACATCTCAAAAGGAGAAGAAATAAATTACATTACAATCATCAAATCCTATGCATCCTAGCCAAAAAAGGGCCAGTTACCACTATAACTTCTCCAAGACATTCATACTTGCCGGAAATCATTAATTTTTGTCACTAGGTGGTACTGTACTGACAATAGTTCTACTGACACAAACGTATTTTTCTCACAGCATATGACTCTACAGGCCATGTGGAAGGTTCCTCCTCAGGGACTGACATTTCAATTACCGCAACAAACTGTAATCATCAGAATTGCAAGCCAAGGTGTATTTACCAAGTGCTTAAGTTTCCAAAGTAGTCACCTAATTGTTACAATCAAGTTCTCTCCCTTTTGATGCCATATTCAGCTTGATCATCCTGTTACATGTGAAAACACCTAATATTTTTCTCTTATTCAAATAATTGCTTGAATCATAAGTTACATTTTTTGTAATTACCTGCTTCCTTTAACCCTTAAATTCCCAAGACTAACTAGCATCTAATTTCCCCTTCAATATCACCCCTGAATCAATCATTAAGGTTACAAGAATAAAGAAAATAATAAACTGAAGAACCTTTTAATTGTTAAACAAATTCTCCTTGCCAGCACATTAGAGAACAGTATGGAGAATATGCATACTGATGTTAGGATGTAAAGGGTTAATAGTGCTCCAGAAATGGTAAATAGTGTTGGAGAGAAAGGAAGAAAGTTCTTGAAACATTCTGTGTTAAATAAAACTTTGTTGTGATTGTTACTTGTGAGGGCAATGAAAACATCTGTGAAGCTACTACAACAACTACCTTTCCATGTAAACAAACCATAATAAAGCAAATTATGATATGAATAAATTTAATCTCACCCAGTTTGAATGTAGAATCTGAAATCTAATTAACTTTAGTTATTAGTGAATAGGAAAAAGCTTAATGTATTTTTTCCTGCTTCTGTCATTCTAAATACCACAAATCAATCATGCCACCACTTCAGTGTGATTTTTTTTGAAGATATGTACTTTTTCTTGTGGTCATCTATTTTAGTATCTATCGTTTACCAGCTGACATCTGAGAAGAATTAAGTCCACAATGGTGATTTGACACTTTGTAAGCAAACCCTACAACTGATTAAATTTCATTTGATCAAAAACATGTAGGGCAATAGAGGAAATTGGCCAGCACAATTTAAGTTTCCCTTCTTAAGTATTCTGTGATCGTTTCTTCGATCATATGGTGAAGTTTACAGTTCCCCTCATTTCATTTTCTTCTGTTCATCTGTTTGCTTTGCTAATAATCTTAACTATTGTTGCCATTAAATGCATAGAGCATATAGAATGTGCACAGTTATTAACACTTTCATCCCTGAGAGTGACCAGCATCTAACTTCTCCTTTCAATATCATCCCTAAATCAAGCATTAAGGTCACGAGAATAAAGGAAATGATAATCAACTGAAGAACCTCTTGATTGTTAAACAAATTCTCCTCGCCAGTACATTAGGAAATTTATTTAGAACAGTATGGAGAATATGCATACTGATGTATGGATCTTCTAACACTTGAATTAATACATAAAATTAAATTATTTACAGAAATAATAAATTAAATTATTTGCAGAAGCATATTACCTACATGTCTTTGCTTCTGAATACAGCGATAATAGGTATTTTTAAGCAGTTATCTACATATCTAAACCAGGTGCAATATACGGTCGTAAAAGCAATTTTATTCCAACCTTCCTACTTGAAGGGTGCCTTGTGTATCAAATATATCAAGTTCATTACCTCTAGAGTCATAAGCCAGGATTTTGGGGCTACAAAATAATAAAATAATCAACGCGTTGTGGCAGGCCAATTTATCGAGAGTCAATTAAGTATGGTTTCCTAAAATCATATGGAAAGTTTAAAATCTGCTTCACTTGCGCTAATTACTGATGAAACCCGAGAGTGTGACTCAATTCATTCAAAAGAAAATATCCAAGCAGGTTACAGAAATGGTTCACAAATTGTAAACTGATAATGTGTTAAGAAAACCTCCCCAAATTATGGGGTATCTGGTGATTTCGCCAACGAGTGATTTCGCCAACGTCACGTTCGCCAACGTCTTTGGTCGCTTGGCCAACGCGATGAGTCGCTTGGCCAACGTCCTACTGGTCACTTCGCCAATGTATTAGTTTACTCTAAATAAAAATTTACCATTACTTCTTCTTGCTTCTGTGTGTTATTTACTTGACGTTCGAACTTAGTACGCGCAACTTAAAACACAGTGGGCCCACATAAATGCGCGGCACGCCACGCGTCACCGGCACTGTATGTTGCTGAATTTAACTTAGAGCAATATAGTCGCGTGTGTGCAACCTTTTCCTTAAGTTCTTCTTTAAGGTTTATTTGTCGATAACAGAGATTTATATAATTGCCTTTGAGAGATTTATATAAATACACTGTAGACTACTACTACTACTAATTCTATAACTCCAGCGCATATTATAACTTCGATCAAGAGTATATAAGTATTACAAGAAACACACGCTTGTATATTACCATATGAATAGACGCGTAAACTCATTGTGTTAAAACTTGTTAATTTTACCCTATTGTTCTAAATAAACCAATCCAATTGCTTGAAACTAACTGGTATGATATTTCGATCCTTCGAAGTGTATAAAACACACTGGCATGCGAAGAATGTTCATTTCAATCATACGATTACGACACTCTACGACTCATAACGAATTATCTCGGAAACCTTTATCTCGGAATACCATTAATATCAGGATGGCTACTGCGCAGATTTTAAACTGTATTGTTTGTCACGAACTGGTACGGCCTCGGCAGCAAGCGGTTCAGTGCGATGGATGTTTTCGCTGGAACCATCGAATGTGTAACACCGGTAAGTTATATTTACTTATATATACTCTGATACTCTAAAAAGTAGAGACCTGGGCCAGGATTATAAGTTGATGGAGGATCTAATTTCTCTTTTATACAACTGTTGTTGCTTATCTTACACCTAACAGAAAACATCTCCTAAAAGTAAAAAAAAACTCAAACCATTACGCTCTCTCTTTTTTATATAAAAATCTGGACGAGAAACATTTCTTTTTTTTTACTTGGCCTTATTAGATTTTTACTTTGATTCAAAAGGTATATCGCAAGAGCTTTACCGGGCCGCTGTTCGTGACGGAAAAGGAATCGACTGGCAGTGCGCGGTGTGCGAGTCCTATGCAGATCAGTCTGATGCAGAGAGCACCCGAGTCGAGGAAACTTGTGTTAGTTACTTACACAAAAACTTGTGTTAGTTACTTACGTTTGTGATGTTAGTGCTCACACGCCGGCTTTTTCTGGATCTGTCAAAAATATGCAAATTGTTTGGAAGTCAGCCAAGCGAAACTAGCATTAACTGAAAAATGTTCTGACCCAAGTATCAGCATTACATCCGAAGCATCAGCAAGCACCCTTTTTACTAAGCTATTACCAAGTTATTACTAGATATTTTGCGTTGGCGAAGTGACCAGTAGGACGTTGGCCAAGCGACTCATCGCGTTGGCTAAGCGACCAAAGACGTTGGCGAACGTGACGTTGGCGAAATCACTCGTTGGCGAAATCACCGCAATTCAATTATGGTGCCGACACGGATTTCTCGTTCATAATCACTTCTGAAATTTAGAGATTGTTCCTCAATGAATTCAATAGAAGATATCCAAGAAGGTTACAGAAACGGACTCTCAAAAACGGCTCTCCAATTCGAAAACTGTAAACAACAATTATTTACGCTAACCATGTGCTCACCAGCGTGCATATGAGCTCAAATTGCCAGGACTCCGTTTAATTACACAATCAGAGCTCGGACGCTTCTTGCAAAATGTGATGACTATCGATTTCAGAGATGGATTCTTCAGTTTCCAGCATAAGGAAAAAATAATCGTATCGCAGGCATGTTCATCATAACCCGAACATTAAGTACGCCTCGAGATGTTCACGGAAGAGAAAGTGGCTCCATGTTTTGTGAGACAATGAAAACCATTTCCCGAAGTTCGAACGAATCGAGTAAAAACTAACCCTGAAGCTAGTATCAAACGACAGTTGTAAAAAAAGGTTTGAATTTTCCGAACCCTAGTGTTAAAGAAAACCCAGATAAGACACGATTTACCTCCTCTTCCTTCTCGGATCCTTTGTAGTTCGCTTCTCTTTGTTGATGACGTCTTCTCGGTCTGTTTTCAGGAGCGCCTTTGTATTTCCTTCTCGCTTCGCTCCACGCTAGATATTCGCCTTTTTACTTATGTCTTTTCTTGTTCTCTTTTGCGTTCCTCTCGCAGTATTCTCCCTATTTTGGTGTCCTCTCTAACTTTCTTGCGCGTTCTTCTCGACTCGCTTTACGTCTTTTACCTCTTGTTTTTTTTTGGTCGCTTAGTCTCTTTCTTATCATCCTATTTTCACTTAAAACTCTCTCTCCACGAACTTGAATTATAGCAATTTCCTCCCGTTGACAAAGCTTTAGCTCTGCCGGTATTGTTGCTTTGCGAGTTGATTAGATATTGCGAAATACTGAGAGTTACTGTTCAACTACAACCTCACCAGTTTGATTTCCCGCTCAAAACGCGGGTTGCAAATTATTTGCTTACGCGGCTTCACATCTACTAGCCCACGAGAAGCCCTCGTGCAATGCCTACCGTGTGCCCACGGTACGCTACACTGAAACTCAACACTCGAGTATGCGCACTTCATTGTCATCTGCCGGTGTCTCCTAGAGCACACTAATGGGCTTTCCAAGTTACGCACGCTATTGCGCCTGCGCATTACCTTCTCCATCGCCCTTCCATTAGGTAATGGCAAAGATAGTGCCCGTAGTACTGTTAGCCGCGCATGCTAAAAGTAGCACCTTGTACGGTCGGTCATACGGTCGTACGGTCGTACGTCCAAATTTTTTCGGCTTGATGGGTTACTACTACTTCGGGCTACGCTGCGCGCGCCTTAAGCGCTGCGAGCTCCGCTATTATCTAATAGCAGAGCCTAAAGCAGGACCCCCGTTTCTCCACCCGTAGGAAGATTGGAGACGATCCGGGTAGAAGTTTGCTGAGTTTCCCTGTACCAGGCCCTTTGAAAACCTCTTGCCAGCTCCGGTTGAACATTATTAAGCATGCCAAGCCCTTTTACCATTTACTCAATATTTTCAGTCGCTGTTTGTATTTTCTCTACCCCAGCGGGATCGTTAAAATTCGGCAAAAAAAATTTTAAAAATACCCGACGATACTACACATCCGAAACATCCAGCGACTTATATACCTTCATTAATACTGTTTCTTGTGGTCGTCAACAGTGCTCCGGTGAATGTCGCGGGAGACGTGGGCCGAGAGGCCAGCGAGGACGGACTGGGTCAGAAGGACAGCCAGGCCCTAAAGGACCAAGGGGACCCCCGGTCAGTACATACTTTGCGCGTTACCTTGCCTTGATATTGTAAAATGGTGTAAAGTGGAGTGATAAATGTTTTTATATAGAGAATCATATATGGGCGGGCGTAGATATGGAATTTCTCTTCGAGTTGAACATGAGAAGAGAAATTCCAAACCTACAAGCAACCATGTATTATTTTGTTTATCATATAAACACAATAGCCCTTCACTGGGAAGAAAAGCCGACTTCATTAATGAATGAAAATAAATGAGTCGACAATCCTCGAATAACAATCGTAGAGTGCGTTGGCGCTGACTCTGAAGATCGAAAAATGCGTTGAATCTTGATTACAAAAACAACAATGGTCGTAATTTTCAATGAACAAAATTCTCATTTATTGACTTTGCCCTTACCGACAGAAGTCTTTCAGGTAAACGGCCAATATCGGCTAGTGGCAAATCTTCCAGTTGTCGATTCTCATTCTCAGTCGAGAGAAATGCTAACACCAAAGCCACTGAATACGCAACTTTCGGTTTTTCTTTCAGTGTATTGGTTTTCTTCCCTTTCTAGGAAAGTTTGAACCTCATTGTCTGTCAGCGATACGGATTTCTTAGTGTTTTAGCCGCCATAATTCGAGAAAGCTCCGATAAACGACTTGTATTGAGAATCGTGAAAGGTTTGCCGTTCATTCATCAACCTGACCGAGTGGCGTTAAGGCGAGTGACGTGTAAGCACCTGATTGGCTATATCAACACACGTGAAAAAAAACGATGTCTTTTCACGTGTGTTGTTACGGCTTTTCTCAGGGCCGGAAATCCTTGTATAACACCGTATTTTATGTGATAAATGTATTTTACTAATTTTAGGGAGAAAATGGGCGAGATGGACGGAATGGGCAACCAGGACCTATAGGAATTGTGAGTAAATGAAGCTCATTTTCTTCCAGCCGTGAACGTTCCAAACAAAGAAAAAGGCTGTTGTCTGTCACCAGTTTAGCTAACTCAAAGAGTCTACTGAAGAATCTGACATCACAAAGGATATCAGGTCAAATTTCACAGTAGCCTAAAAGTCTTCACAATTGTGAAAAAAGTCTTCCCGCTTGAAATGAAAAAGGATTCAAACAGTGTACGCACACAGATTACGAAAGGGCAAAAAATTCACGTTGGTATCACTTTAAATAATCACCATTGACATTTCCGAAAAGTTCCCTCACTTTAATCTTTCCTCTCATTCATCTACTTATCATTAATTCTTTCATATTTTCTCAAGCCTGGACCGCCAGGAATAAGTGGACCTATAGGAAACAAGGGAATCATGGGACAAAAAGGAGAACAAGTATGAACTTAATACAAACTTAATGTTTGTAGTAAATACTTTTGACACTATTATTGTGACTGCATGTTGTCATTTCCATCCGTAGGAATGTCCA
Source organism: Pocillopora damicornis (assembly GCF_964200805.1). NCBI lineage: Eukaryota > Metazoa > Cnidaria > Anthozoa > Scleractinia > Pocilloporidae > Pocillopora > Pocillopora damicornis. Next base: position 19,247,970 of record NC_142672.1, read on the forward strand.
TTTTATGAGTACGTTAGGTCTCAATTGAAGACACGGCAGACTTTGGTAAAAACTTATGGAGCTCATTGAAAACTTATTGGACAATAGTTCAATTTGACGGACGTTAATGGGGCAAGGACATTTACTTTCAGCGTTAACTTTTTTGAACTTTCAGTATTTCTGCAGAGTTCATTGAAACGATACTAAGACTAAAATCAATACATTTATCAATGTCCTCCAAGGTCAAGTCATTAAGATCTTAAGATATGAATATGACTACCAGACAGTTTGTTACCCATGTCACTTTAAAATGTCCATTATAACAATAATCACGCCTTTTTGTAGGATATAGCAGCTCAAGAAATAGCCTATTTTTAAACGTTTTTGATTTACCTAACACTTCATCTTCATTTATCCGCAATGATAATTAGGACTTTTAAATGTCTGCTATTTTCGAAACTTCCCGAGACATTGTAGCGCTTTTATCTATTTTAGGGACTTCGTGGCCCATCCGGTATTACAGGCCTTCCCGGTCTACCAGGGAGTTGTGTGAGATCAGCGCCATCCAACACTACTCCCCCCACAGTATTTTGTGGACTAGGTAAACAAGGTCTTAAAGGAAATAAAGGGGATAACGGAAACCGTGGATTACCGGGCCCCCCTGGGTCGCGAGGAAACAGAGGCCCACGAGGAAATTTGGGTAATGAAGGCCCCCCTGGGAAAAAGGGTGACATTGGGCCCCCCGGCAACTTTCCTGATCTGGAATGTTTCCCTCGGTACACCAGTTGGGTAAATAGAAGTGAGTGGTTCGATAAATATCCCAAGGTGCATTGTGATAGGAGAGAATTCTTACAAGGCTTCAGTCTGGAAAAAAGCGATGCTCGCGGGCAGAGAAGATACAAATACACTTGTTGTACACTTGGACTGACCAATGGTCCTTGAAAAGCTCAGCAAATGAACTGAGCGAAGACCAAAATATAAACAGCCAACAGGCAATGACTCGACTCACAACAAACAATGGACGGAAATTTTGATTGATGACAAAGTTGAAGATAGTATCTCTGAAGAAACATGAGATAAGACAAAAGGATTTTTTTTGCATTGAAATGAAGATACATAGTTAACACCTGTGGGAGAACATTTCTTGACCTTCCGTGCCCACGTAAAAAACTCAACAGCAGTAGTCAAGTGTAATCAGAAGCCAGAAATTATTGCTCCTGACGTAGGCCATTACATTTGATGTAATCTTCCGCAGAAATTGTAGATATAAAGTCATAAAGAAACCAAATTGAAGTGCAGTCGGCTTTCTATCAGCATTGCGCTAAACGATAGACGGAAAGATATTTGCTTCCAAATCACGTTATCTTAGTCTTTAAAAATAAGAACATGTATCATCATGCCATATTCACCATCATGACGATTAACTGCACATAGTGCGCAGTGAATTAGGATTTCAGTTCTTTTTTATAAGGGTGTGGGCTATCAGCTGGGCACTAATGCGAGCATTGATTTGCCTCCAATAAGAAATTGAGATAGAAGACAGTTACAGATCATTAGAGTTACTTAACCACACTCCAAAATAAATGTGATAGTTACGATGTTAGAGCCTCGACCTATTAAAAAAACGCTGCTTTTACTACCGTCATCGTAAGAATTAACAGAAGAAAGCTATTAAAGCTTGAGCTGCACACGTACTTAAGTGTTTGGACAGCAGTCAGCCCGAGTTACCAAATTCTGGACCATTCATTCTAGTCAACGTTTCTGTCGCACGACAGAAGGCTTTTAGCGTCAGGTGACAAAATATCTCAGCAGGGTCACACGAGGCTGCTAAAATATTTGCATCGAGAAGGATTTATATAATGTAAAGAAATATTGAATGTCTTTTTCCTCTGTGGCGACTATGTTGTAATTCTTTTACAATAACTCAGTTAATGATGAAGGGTTTTCCTCATCCTTCAATCCTTGATCTTTACACATTTTCCGCAGCACCTGATGTTTCCTGAACCCATTGTTATCGTAAGTTGGTTTGAGAAATGATAATTGCAACTACATCTGTTCTTTCGAGCGAGATCCTTTTCGAATCAAGCTTATTCAGTCCACAGTCAGTGATTTGAACTTGGGATATAAATTCTACCGTGAAGTTTGATCTTCTCAGGGATGGTTCTCTTGAGAAAGTATTTTTTGAAAAACCTGTGCAGAAGTCATTATCAGAGTCAGATGAAGATGATGATCTGTGATCAGGTTTTGAAAAGATCAGCTTGTGACGCCCTGAACGTTAAGTTCTGATTTTTTATTGAACATCAAGAAAAAATAAGGATAAGGGGGAGAGGGAGGGAAGCTTCTGGTTTAACCCTTGAGATTTGTCAATTTCACCAAAGTTATTTATAGACATTCCCTCAAAATGAAAGTTAGTTTTCCGAGAATTCCTCAATACGCTCACCTCAATAAAGAGTTCACATAACAATAAACGGTGAAATGGCGGCGAGGGTAGAGATGCCTTTTGCGGTGAATGCCGTTTGGCAAAAGAAGGAAAGTGATAATTCTAAAAATAAATGAAGTGAAATCGATGTATCTCGGCCAACATTTTGATTCACCCTCTCTGTCCCACTGTTTTTTCTTGGCGACACTACGCTCTTAGAAGATGGATTCCTCAATTGGCCCCCAATTGTAACAAGTACGTGTATGTACGTCATAAATTGCCTGTTGTTGCTCTTGACGAGTGCTATAAATAGTGGCGTTAAATAGTTGACGCTTAGAGCTACTGCCACCTTCAACAGTTCTGTTCAGGTCTTCGCCCACCGAAACAATCAGACTACACTACTAGCAAAAAGACAGTGCAGTGGGAATATGCTTATCATAATTATTTTGTTGTATTATGGGGAAATAGCCCTAGCCCGTGAAACAGAGCAGGACAGGACGAAAATATCAAGAAAATGTTATGCCAGCGGTGTTGGGTCACGCGAATAACTTTTAAGATAATTATTTCCAAGGAATCACAAACATTTTATTTGTTATGACGCATGATGATCATGGTAAAAGTTCTCTGAACCCTTCTATCGAGCGCACGCTTTAAGTCTTACCCTAACAATTTGCCAGGTGTATTGTAAGGAAGACTTGGTGTTCACGACGTTAACCTTCCTTCGCTTAATTACATGTTAACAATTTACGACGTCTTCAATGACTCAAACGAAAAATGAAGAAAATAAGAAGCTGTTCCAAAATCGTAACGAGTGTGATACAAGGGGAAGAGGAACTAAAAATTGAAAAGATTTGAGTTCCCTACGAGAAATCGAATCTCATTCCTTTCAATTTCGCAGAGGTTATTATTAACAATGATCAACTACAACAGCATCCAACCCCAAAATCACACAACTTGAACTTCGAATCCTTCATTGTTCAGGGTTATCCTTAAACAAGATGTTGCCGTGCTGAGTTCCATCATCAGGCCCCGTTGTTCAAAGGTAGGATAACGCTATCCACTGGATAAATCGCCATCCGGTGGATAGCGCAGTACGTTTTCTTAACAGTTATCCGCTGGATAGTGATTTATCCTTTGGATAGCGTTATCCACTCTTTGAACAACTGGGCCTAGATCTATAACAAAGGACTTTCTGTTACTCAGTTTTTATTTTCACTTGATAACAAAATAAGTCAAAGAAATTACAATAACTTTCCGAGTCAATCACTGTACCTAACTTGCTACAAAAACTGTCCCTATAGAAAGGGCTTGATGAAAGAAAAATTCCAACTCAGGGAAATTTATAAGACGCAAGGATCTTGACATTATATCAAAACTCTATTCTAAAAACTAAAAACCAAACACCAAAAACTAAAAACTCTTATAAAGATTATGAATATGAAAGTGACCTTCGCAGTAATGAAGTTAATATGAAGTATATATACTTATATATTTTATATGTGATTAACCAAGAACGGAAATTGCAACCTAAAAATGAATAAAATTTTACAGAGAAAATGAAACATTCGTAAGATTCAAATTGAAAAACATCAGCAACACGACCTACTAACGACATAAACTGCTTTGCTCGACAAATAAAGTACATGGTCCTTTGAAATAAATTGTTTGTGAATAAATCTTTTCAGTTAAACTTCCATCTCATCATTCCAGAAATTCGCCTTAGAGATCTAACTCAACAACTCTTCCTTTTTTACTGATAGACAATACTGTTACATGCCGAGACAATCAGGACGTTCAAAAACTGAGACATTTTGCCTTTAAAAGCCAGCTATATCGCTGAAAATACTGAGGAAGTTCCTGTCGATGATGTGGACTTGATTCAAAATACATCATCAATTAACATTTGCTTACGTACATTTGAAAATATCCATAGCTCCTACCTTCAATTTCATTCCAGCGTGACGTCATCCCCAATGAGTACAAAGGGTGCCCAGTACTTCACATCGCTGAACTCTTCAGAATCTTTCATGCTCTTCATAGCTTGGTTAAGAGCTTCACTTGCAAGCTTTCCAGTAACCAGTTCTTCATAGAAATGTTTCATAAACACAAGAGTAGCCTCGTCATCAATAGCCCACAGTGACACGAGAACAGAGCGAGCACCGGCACCCAAAAACGCTCTTGCAATTCCAACAACTCCCTCAGCCTTTATCTCTCCACGACCGCTATGACAACAACTTAACACAACCAGCCTCGCTCGTATCCGAATATCCAACACATCTTTCATTGTTAGAATACAATCCTCTGCCTTAACAAAGGGCTGTGATGAGCAAGTACTTCGTGGCGCTAAGGCAATTTCGCCTGTTTCCATTCGGCCATGTGCAGCAAAGTGTACCAAGGCAAAAGAGGGAAGTCGCCTCAACACTTCATCTTTTTTGGCTTCTTCACCAATAAGAGGATCGGCACCAATGATTCTCCCGATTATCTCAACTTCTTCTCTCGCACATGGCAGTGGATCGAGCTTCCTCCCCTCGAAAAGAACCCCCTCCAAACATGGATCACCCACGAGTAAAGCACTTTTCTTATATTGGAAGTCGTCTGGGTAATCATTTATCAGCTTCAAAGTAGTCAGGGATGGAATCGTTCGAACTCGGAAAGAGTCACACAAATAATTTGACTCGTGATCCATCAATGCAGCAAAAGGGACTGACCACAATGAACTCTCGGGAACAAAGATAATTTCATTGCCATTGATGAGATCACCAATCGGCTCAACGATAACGTCATACAACATCCTCAAGGCAGCTTTCGGTGAGCATTCAGGAGAGAAATAAGCATGACCTGACCTTTTCTTCACCAATTCTTCAGTGCAGGGCTCATCAAGAGAGCGATCTTCACATTTAATTACACCTCTTTTAAACGATCTTGATACTGTGTTCATTAAGCTTCCAATTAAGGTATTGACATCTTTGAACGAGCCATAATTACTTATCTCAGTACTTCTCAATTGAATATCTTGAAAGCTGTTAATAAACCAGTAGAATATCTTGCGTTCCTTATCATCTACAGCCATGAAAACTGTATTTGAAACAGCACAGCTTGCAAGGAGCTCAAGATCAAAATTGCCTGGAATGTGAGGCCGAGGCTGTATTCCTCCCGACCCATACCTAAAACAAATCAGATCATTAAGAGCCTGTGCACGTCCTTGTTCAGCAGATAGAAGCGCATCCAAAATTTGATTTTGTTTTAAATGAAGACGCCACAAACAAGTATATGCATTTCTTTGCATGTCGCGGTAGCTAATCTTCCAATCATCTCTGAACCGCAGATTGGCTCGGATAGCATCAAAAATTAGCACGCAACAACGAGACAAGCTGACAGCTCTTTCTAGATCTCCCAACCCCCAATAAGCATTGCCGAGATTGTAGTAACTCCTTCCCTCTTCAGCCTTGTCTCCCACTTCTTTGGCAATTTTTAGAGAACGTTCATGATACTGTATGGCTGTTTTGAAATCTTCTAGCCTATGATAAGCATTGCCGAGATTGCAGTAACTCCTTCCCTCTCCAGCCGTGTCTCCCACTTCTTGGGCAATTTTTAGATGATGTTTATGATACTGGATGGCTCTTTTGAAATCTCCTTGGCTATGATAAGCATTGCCGAGATTGCAGTAACCCTTTCCCTCTCCAGCCTTGTCTCCCACTTCTTTGGCAATTTCTAGATGACGTTCATGATGCTGAATGGCTTTTTCGAAATCTTCTAGCCTATGATAAGCATTGCCGAGATTGCAGTAACTACTTCCCTCTCCAGCCTTGTCTCCCACTTCTTGGGCAATTTTTAGATGATGTTTATGATACTGGGTGGCTCTTTTGAAATCTCCTAGGCTATGATAAGCATTGCCGAGATTGCAGTAACCCTTTCCCTCTCCAGCCTTGTCTCCCACTTCTTTGACAATTTTTAGATGACGTTCATGATACTGGATAGCTCTTTCGAAGTCTCCTAGGCAATCATAAGCATTGCCAAGATTCCCGTAACTACTTCCCTCTCCAGCCTTGTCTCCCACTTCTTTGGCAATTTTTAGGTCACGTTCATGATACTGGATGGCCCTTTCGAAATCTCCCAGGCTACGATAAGCATTGCCGAGATTGCAGTAACTCTTTCCCTCTCCAGCCTTGTCTCCCAGTTCTTTGGCAATTTTTAGAGAACGTTCATGATACCGGATGGCTGTTTCGAGGTCTCCTAGCCTATCATAGGCATTGCCGAGATTCCCGTAACTCCTTCCCTCACCAGCCTTGTCTCCCACTTCTTTGGCAATTGTTAGATGACATTTATGATACTCGATGGCTCTTTTGAAATCTCCTTGGCTATGATAAGCACTGCCGAGATTCCCGTAACTGCTTCCCTCTCCAGCCTTGTCTCCCACTTCTTTGGAAATTGTTAAATGACGTTCATGATGCTGGATAGCCTTTTCGAAATTTCCTTGGGTACGATAAGCAATGCCAAGATTGCTGTAGCTCTTACCCTCTCCAGCCTTGTCTCCCACTTCTTTGGCAATTTTTAAATGACGTTCATGATACTGGATGGCTCTTTCGAAATCTCCTAGGCTATGATAAGCATTGCCGAGATTGCAGTAACTCTTTCCCTCTTCGGCCTTGGCTCCCAATTCTTTGGCAATTTTTAGATGACGTTCATAATACTGGATGGCTCTTTTGAAATCACCTAGGCTGTAATAAGCATTGCCGAGACTGCAGGAACTCCCCCCCTCTCCAGCTTTGTCCCCCACTTCAATAGAAAAATGCAAAATGTTCGCATAGTGGAGGATCTTTTGGACAGCTGCTTGAGGTAGCTGATCGTTGATTTGTATATCCTAAGGTTTAAAGTTAGAAATATTGAAATTGTTTTACTACCTTTTATCCCCTTGGCTTACTTATCCATAATTACGTTTCTCGATGGCCTATTATATGGGCCAGACTTGCGTGTGGTGCTACTCAATTTATGTAACCAAGCCAGCTGGGTGTGGACAGAGGACATTTCTCCTTACGCCTCTTCTCTAAAGAAATGAAAATTGTTTTGACCAAGGGGTCGTTGTTCGAGGCTTACAAATGATAATATCTTTGAAGTTAGGCAAAAACTTACCTTCAGAGTCTAAGAAAATTGCTTAAATAAATTCATAATGATAAATAGATAATATATATACAATATCAGAGTGAAAAAAATATCTGAACAGCGCTCAGCGAAACACAACTGCACGACCGTCTTAGATTTTAAACATACTCTAGGTATCACAAACATAACAACTGCCTTCTTATATATATATATATCTGCAGAAAAATTGAGCTGGTCTGTCCTACATGGAATCACGCTAATCGAGGCTCCCTCTCCGCGTTAACTCTTGGTTTTCGATTAATTTTAAAGTCGTAAACGTTCTCTTACCTCGATTTTCGCTTTGGTGTTGTCACGGTTAGTGTTAATTTCCTGATTAATTCTCGTTTCATCTATGCCAGTTAGTTGTTTATAACACTCGGTCCACAAATCAAGTAACTTCTTATTGTTATTGTTAATCTTCAAAGCGTCAAGTCAAAGAATTTGCCTTCTAAAGAGTTTTAGGTCAGTTCTGTTTACACTATAATTTCAAACTCGGTCCACGCCAGCATTCAATCCGGTGCGATGAAAATTGGCCACAAGAGCTAAAAGTAATACAAATACATCTATAACTACCTCTACTGCTTCTTTTATCAGTAGTGGTGAGGAGGAAAGAAGCAGAAATAGCAGCAGCAGCAGCCATCGTCATCATCACTTCCAGCACCACTGCTAGCGCAAGAAGCACTGCAAGCATACGTGAACGCCATTAGTACTTCAACCGCCGGTGCACTGCAAGTGTGTGGAGTCAGCTGCATATTTACACGTATTCAATGTAAGCCCAATTAGACAAATCCTTAAAAAAAACTCTCCCTGTACATCAACATCCTTTATTTTACTTAGGCAACATATTAAAGCGACGAACTAGAGTTTATAACCCGAATGTATTTTTGCCCAAAGTGGAATAGGAGGTTAGACAAAAATTGTGCACTTAATTCTCATGGTCTAGATTAGTTGTGTTAACGAATATATAAGCTTACATGTAAATGTGCACCTGACTCCACATACTTGGGGTGACTGGAGCTGGCAATGACACGGCCAATGGCGCAAGCAGACGGTTTTAACTCCAGTGATAGGACATGAGAGGAAAGGAATTACAGAGCTTTGTTTTTAGGCATGGGGTTTGATAGAAATTTGGATTTGTTTGATACCTATTAAGTGTTATGGTAAAAGGTGATATAATTACGGGCATCATTCAGGTAAACGTTTGAACCCAGTAATGTTTAAGATGATTTCTGATGTTATTGGCCATTTACATGACAAGTCGCCCGGTTTCTTGAATTCGTATATTTATCAGGGTCAACAAGATATGGGAACTGCCTACTTTTCGCTTTTTGACATGAGTAATTAAATGAGAGAAATCTCCAAAGCACTATTGGCTTTTTCTATATTCGTCAAAGGATACTGCCAATCCTTTCTGACACCAAGTTATAGCTTCTTGATACATGTGTTGCTGTACAAATGCACTGGCCCCTAAAAGAAATTGAAAAAAATTGTATCAAGGAAGATCATTTTTCCCACTGCAGATACTAAAACACCTCAATTTGTACTTCTATTTTAATCTCACAAATATTAACTTTAGTGATGTCTCGCAATGTGCGCAATCAAAGTAAATTTACTAGAATCGAGTGAGAATTGTACATGGGCGCGCGTAGATATGGAATTTCTCTTCGAGTGGTCAACGCGATAGCTCACGAGTGAGAACAAGGGAAGAGTGAGATATCGGGTTGAACAGTCGAAGAGAAGTTCCATTTCTGCAAGTAACCATGTATTGTTTTGTTTGTTATATAGACATAATAGTCTTAATTGACAAGAAAAGTCGACTTAATCAACGAATAAAAAAAGGATCCTCGATCCTGGAAGAAAAGTCGTAAAGTGCGTGGGCGATAAGGCTTATCGTAATTTTACACGTGTGCTGTTAAAACATTTCTTAGGCCTGGAAATCCTTGTAAAACATCGCAGTTTATGTAATAAATGTGACGATATAGTAGCTGTTTTATGAAACTATCAGAACTTACAACTTAATCTAGAACACTCTGAGAGTAGGAGGATTACTTTTCAAAATGAGAAATTTTGAATTTTCATTGTGCTTTTGGTAGAGGGTCTGTCAAAAGCAAAGTCGAAATTAAGCTAATACAACTAGACTGTGGAACGATTAAGAAGATCAGACAATGTGGAACCCCAGCACAAGCTTTACTCCTGAATGGTCAATTGGTCAGAAGTCCAACCTTTTGGTCATCCTCGGAGACAGTTCTTGCATGTCTCAGGAAATGTCTAGAACTTACCGATTTCTATTGCTTCAATGAAAGTTGGTGCCAATTGAGCAGACAATGTAGCATCATCCAAAGCTTCTTGAAAATTTCCTAACAAAACAATTTCATATGAGTACGGAAGTACAAAGTACAAATTCTCAACTTTCAGAATTGGAGTCTATTTTAAACGTAGCAGCTAATAATGTTTTCTCACTGCTGGGTAAGTAGCCAAATTAGCGAAAAGGTCTTTCAGTCTTTCAGTCTGTCTATTTTCGACCTGATTTTCATATATCTGATTGGCTAGTTTTAGGTTCACAATTTTTAGTGTCAGATTTTATCCCATTTTTCAAATAGCCAGCTGACGAATAGAAAATCGGCCAGAACGAGTGATGTTGGTGACGGGGCCGTGCATTGAGCCTGTCCCAGTCATGCCAGCGCTACCTTCCCATATTACCTTGAGGTTGTTGCAAACGCGGCAAAAGTTTACCTTCACGCACACCATTCGAACTGTAAATGATTAATTATAATCATTTCCTATCAAAATGGATACAAAACTGGAACAATTGATTAATTTTTACCCAGAAGGAGCTGAGCCGCTGCTCTGTTGCTATAGAGTTTGGCGTTTAGTTTGACATCTTTGCAGTTCACTTGCAGTCCCTCCGAGTAAAAGTGTACTGCATTGTTGGTTTCTCCTTTGCTGTACTCGTTGTCACCTTCTTTCAAGTACACCTCCGTCATCGCTAACAAAAAAGCAGAAAACATCAATGATATAGAACATAACTCAATAGGGATGCACAAAATAGCAGCCAGACATATGCAGATGGATTAAATATCCAGGAGAGCAGCAGTTTGAACTGGCTGTCAAATATTGAAGTAATTTTGTTGACATGCAAAATTTGTCTGCATTTTTCCTGTTACATGATCACTAAGCGGTACAGGTCCCTTTGTGTGCCTCTCTTAAAAGGATTGCGTAACCCTTATTGATTTGATAACCATACCTTATTGAATAGGTTGTGTTTATTTTAACTGTTATTCTTACCTTTTAAGGTTGCATCGTCAAATTGCGATGTACTATCTGACGGTAAAACGGCCGGAACGTCTATAACGACAGAAAAATAATCAGACAAGTATATAGGGGACAAGGATCTTTCTGATCTCTCTGTTGGCCTCCAAGCATTGTGGCGTGATAGGTCAGCCACTGAACAGTTTAAAACCTAAATTGTACCATACCAGCTCCAGTAAAGTAAAAAATCAAATATACGTTGGAACAACATAGACAAACACTGATAAGGTAATTCAAAACAACGTGAATCGAGGTATTTGGAGAAATAGTCAAACTCCACCTCCAGCGTTTGATGTAACTTTTCCATCGAAGCTAAAATTAAGATGTAGAAGCGGCGAAAGAAGATTTTGAAGAAGTACGCCGTCTAAAGAAGATTCCCAACCGCACGCCACGGCACTGACATGTCGTTTTATTAAACACTGATTGACGAGTTCAACGGACAGATGTATATTGGTCTTATCGACAAAATCAGCAAAAACGTCAGGTGCTGGACTCTAATCGAGGCGGGAGTGAGAGGAACAACGATAGAGAAATGAAGGCGAACAGTAGAAATGTAGATGAAGAGGAATTGTTTTACCTGGAGAGAGGTACTGGGGACAAAGCGAAGAAAAGATCGCTCTGGTGGTCCTTTTTCATAACGTTAGGCATTCGAAGGCACGAAAAGGACAACAGTCTTTCTAAGTTGTTTTTGTTTTGTTTTTATGTTCCTTACGAGATCACATTTAATATTCCATACAGTCTGAGAAATACGCTATCCTAAAGGTTGTGTTAGGTCAAGCAGTCGATAACTTCATACTCCCAAATTTTTCTCTCAGTATCAGAATTTAGGCGTAGATTTCTTTTTAACTCAAGAATTGGGTAAGACATGAGTCACACCATAAATTCATACTGTTACTATGCCCTGTAAGACCACTTTACTCACCTGCCCGAATATCATCAACTAAATTCACTTTTAAGTCACCAGATCTGACCTGACGGTCCTCTGAAGCTGGAAAACACAACATCACGTTTATGGTGAAACCATATCCTTAAAAAACAAGACCTTTCACGAATATTTCCCGAGTGATTTTACTTTTCTTAATCATCATGTTTGAGAAAAGCTGTCAAACGATGTGTTTTGTCAATCAAGCCCCAAACTGGAAATATTGACCGTGTGACTTTTTCCAAAACAGAAAGTTAATTGTAATTAAGCTGTTTTCTTTCTTACCCTCTGTAGATTTCCCATCATCAACGCTGACCTTACCACCTTCCGCCATCACTGCAAAAGAACCAAATACTCTAAAACTTCATGATATCAATTTGGGCTCAATCTCACCGGCTTTGGTTGTATTAAGTTGAAATCGAAAAGGAAAGGCTTTCAACATTTATACCTGCCTAAATTTGCAGAGCATACCTCAGTCCACAACCAAGCCTTAGCCATATAATTCCTGACTAATTTAAGTATTAGCCCTTTTAGCCCAAAATTCAACATAATCAGTACTTCGTTCACTCGTCATTAGTTGATGTTTCGAAATAATTTTTCTGATAATGATATAAATGGGCGAAAACAATCAAGACAGCTGAATATTCCACAATTGTTTCTTGAAGAAAGTTCAAGGCTTTGATGGAAAATGAAATTCACAGAGGGTAAGAAATCGAGGGGTTCATTCGGAGAATTAGGGCTACTATCGCAGGGTTGGTAACATTGATTTTGAGCCACAACCAACCTGTGTTATTCAGAGTAAACAGAACGAACTTGGCGCCCAAGCGTTAGATAAGTCACATAGCCTGAAGCCCGAATATAATTAGAGTGCAAAAGAATATGTACTGCAAAAAACTGCTGACGAAACCTTGAGCCAACTTAACACATGTTACTGGAATCACTTAGAGATAAATGCGTGGACAGCTCTATTTGTCAGAACGGTTAAGATCATCTGAGTTCGAAGGTAATAAACACCTCTGCTACAGTCAGATCGTCGCCCTCTATTAAACCATGTGTTCATCAAATGTGCTCTTATAACAACCTAACAGAAGGGAATATGTGTCCACCTCCCTTAAAAAGATCCAGTTTCAAGCACTTCTATGGTGGGTCTTCTTAAACACTCCGGAAGTTCTTCAAACATCTCAAGCGCAACAGGGAAATTTCCCCGAAAGTGGTAATGAGGGGGTTCCCCTCCATTAGAAACTGAAACCGGAACTCATGACGTCCGCATTCCTTCCCAAAAATCGAATTAGGTTTATCATCCAGATATTTCCAACTAGCTTGGAGTTTTTCTGCGATATTGGCAAGAAAAACTTCGCTGACAGGCAATGATCGACTATGTATGTATTAATTCTACCCAAATCAAGAATCTATCGGTCAGTTTTGGTGAACAACAAATATACCATTAGCATTTAGAATTGTTTATTCTTCTCTTAGATCCACGGTAATCCGTGAAATATCCGCGGACGATTTTTCCAACGATTTACGCTGGTGAAGGTGCAATGAACATATGGTTTGATGTGTTAGGATTGATGACAAGAGTTGTAACTAAATTTGTTATTCATCTGCAGTTTTCCCTCCTCTAAAGTCGATTGCGATTAAAGTGACCCTCCTGACCGGGATACAGTTATGAATGCGATCAATATCCAAGACTCTTCGCTGAATAACTGATATTCTGTATAAACGTACACTGCTAAACAAAATTATAGGCCGCCCCAACATTGAAAGCCGACAGAATTACACTGTTTTTGGTGGTCTTCACTGAAAGAGGGATTTTGCCTAACGAGGTAATATTGCATCTGTAACTGCAATTACGTGTATGTCGCTGAGATCTCGGGAGGGCGAGTTTAATCACATACACTTGTCTTACCACAGCCAAAATCTTATCCCGGAGTTCCTGACTTCTTTTTTAGTTACTACACGCAGGATTCTGGAAACATCTAACTGCAACCATGGACTTGCCCAAAGGCACCTTCGTTTGTGTCGCCGAGCTATCAGGACAGCGAAATGATTTAATCACATCTACAACAACCAAAATCTTACCTCTGTGTTTCCGACTTTCTTTTCAAGTTTTCTTAACAGCCTTAACAAAGAGTCAAAGAGAAAAGCTGATATAATAAACCCACAGCAACAGTTCAGTTTGCAAGACTATGCAAATATCCAACTAGAACTCGCGCAGACGGATAATTGTTGCGAAAATGTTCCGCCTAACTGGATGTGTTAATAAGCTTACCCCATTTTACGTCAAATAAAGTCATTGTGAAAAGAGGTTTAAGTCTTTCTGCATGGGTGGTTTTATTCATGTTTGGTTCACGAGAAGTATTTGACAATGGTAGTTTCACATACAGACACTTACAGGAGGGCGTTGGTTTATGATTGACAGTAACTGATTGATGCTGCCCTCGTTTATCTCCCCTATCGAAAAGACTGAAAAAAGCTGTTTGTAATTCCCAAACAAATGAGAAAAGTTATTTAAAGCTAAATTGTACGATATAAAGTGGCAGACTGTAACGGTTTAACAGTTTAATAAAGGAAGTTGAATGCCGGAAAGTGTTGGGTTCCCCTAATTTTCAAAATCGAGAACAGGGGTGGAATTCGCCAATTCCTCACTTCTCTATCACCTACTAAGGGGAGTATCTCAATAAAAGCAAAAGTAGAGAACAGACACAGCGGAAATCATGAGTTAAAATATCATTGGCTGTCTTTTCGTGTAAAGTTTAAATAGGTCATGAGTTTATAACTTCGCCTGAAACGAGGACTAGTGCGGAAATCTTGACGTCACTTTTATGTATTGTTATAATCTTTATTCGCTTTTGAGACCTGTCAATAATTTATCACTAAGGGTGGAGGGAAGGGGGGAACTGGAGGATTGTTTTGGTGGGGGGACGAAAGGGGATCAGTCGTCTGTAACAGAGTATAAAGGGAGGACTGTACAAAACTGAATGCAAATGAGGGGGGGTCACCAGAATACTTCAGAGCTGGGGGCGGGGTCAGGTAGGTTTTACCGTGACACAACCAAAATCCTCCCCCCCCCCCCTCGTCACCCAGGGCGATAAATTAGGACTAGTCCCTTAATTGAAATTTTGACATGCGTGTTTTCTAGATATTAAAAACTACACATCAATAGAAAGATCTGTTTTGTGTCTCTTCTTTAATACTAAGTGACTGTTGCATAACATAACCAAAGCTGCTAGACACACAGTGCCACCAAAGTGTCTCATCTCACAGGTTACCCAAGCTCAAATTACAGGTATATCCTGCTTCATTATTATTTAATACACAGCACATTCTATTCGCAACGAAAACAGCACTATTAAAAAAAAGTGGCACGACCTCTGTTCGGTGGAGTGTCCTTGCACTTGTTAGGAGTCTCCAATTGATCCGCTTTCTCATTTGAGGGTCTGTGAGCGAGAGAACTTGTAAATCGAGTTAAAATAACAACTTTGGGTCACTTCAGATCTAGATACGCGATGTCCACGTGAAGTAAATATCCCAGGGAAAGTCATGTTTCAGATAACAAATGATCGCTGAACGTTGAAATCGAAAGAGAATTATGTTTCAGAGTAAACGTGAATTTTTAAAGATTGATTCCTAGAATACTTGATAGGAGTCATTGAAAACTTTTACAACGATGAATGTGTGTAAGAAATAAATTTTAAACATGAATGCCAAAGAAATTATATTCCAGGAAAATTCAAGTTACAGCTTCACTAGGGAAGCTTTTTTTGTCACGTTTGTTAACTTTCTACTTGATCTGGTTATTCTTCTTAGAAACTCTCATACGCTGGTATATTAGGGACCAATCTTTCCCCAGGGGTAATCATTGGATGGGATGTTTAAAACGGATTGAAGCTGGAACTATTTAGACGAAAGAGGCTCGACAGAGGAACACTACCTGCTATGGATGAAAGGAGAGGTCTCAAGGCTCTCATTTTAGCTTGCCACATAATGCGTGACAAGCCAAGATATAGTTGCGTGACGAGCCCAACAACAGCTGCGAGACAAAATTAACGATTACCCAGTCGCATGAACAAACATGGCGCCTCTGAAGGACTCCAACTTTCGCCGTTATCAAATAATTCGATGGATGGTTTATATCTCACTATTTTTAGGTTACTCCTCCTATTATTTCTCCAGAAAGTCTTACACCTTCGCCATACCGGCCTTAATACAAGACCTTAACCTAAAAAAGAATGAACTCGGTGCAATAACGAGTGGTTTCGCAGCGATGTACGGTGTTGGAAAATTTACGGGCGGCTTATTATCAGATACTCTGAGTCCTAGAACGATGTTTACGGCAGGAATGTTATTAACTGGGATGATAAACATTCTTATTGGATTCACTGGGAACGTCTGGCTTTTGACTTTTCTCTGGAGCATGAATGGTCTGGCTCAAGGTTGTGGTTGGCCGCCGTGTACTAAATTACTCAGAGAGTGGTTCTCTCCTTATGAGGTGGGTAATCACGGAAACTTGTGAATCGAAATTTTGAATAGGTAATCGGCAAAATCTTTCTTTCCTTTTTGTATTTAAAGACAGCAGCTTCAACAAAAAGTTATATCTCATCACAGCAAACAGAACTGAACATGAAATATTTTTTTATTTCAACTGAAACACTAGTTTATCACGTGCAACAAATGCCTAGCGACCGTAGTCGAGTTTTTGGCTTAATTATATTTTAAAATAGACTTATATTACTTTGACCAAAATATTAAATGAGTTGGGAGGAGGAAATTCGCAGTATCGATATCGATAATAATTAAAAATCAGTGTCAATAAAATAAGTATCAAGTAGTGGCATACAGGTGTAGGTACATCCTTAAATATTGTTACCAGTTCCGTTCCAAAACAAGCTCACCTAAAAACTTCTTCCTACAAATTTTAAACATTGTTTTTAGAGGTTGAGCTCTTAGCTGCCTTAAACTATAATCAAAATTTATGAATAGGAGAAAGATGAGGTAGTTGATCTATTGCTACAGACCTTAACTCTATGAATACATCATAGCCTGGATAAACATTTCGTCTTTTCAATAAAAAATTACATAGAGAGGGATTTCTATCATGAATAAAAGTCGAGAGCGAATAATCTTATAGTTTATGTTTATCTACTGATCAATCATAATACTAACATAAAGGGCTCATGTTTATGTCAGTTATTTTGTGTATCACAGAATAGGTGCTGTAACAAGTAGTGTAACCAATGAAATTACAGCATTTGTGATAGAATACTGATTCCACTTACATCCTGTACCTATTTGGCTAATGCAGTTGAAACTCTATATTTATCTGTGAATGTCTATTAGCTAAGGTGTGTGCATGGCTCCTCTATTCTAGTTGGGTACCCTGTGGAGTCTTCTTACAGCTGGCTGTAACCTAGCAACGAGCATTTCTCCGGTGTTAACAGCATTTCTTACTTCAAACTTTGGTTGGTCAGCAGCATTCATTACTCCTGGAGTCAGTACTGCCGCAATGTCTGTTTTAGCTTACTACCTTATTTGTGATTCTCCATCAGAAATAGGACTGGAGGAATTTACCCAAAGAACTACTATGAAATCAAGAACTGAAAACAAAACAGTAGAGAACAAGAAGGACTACATTATTACAATGCTTCACAGTCCATTTTTGTGGGTTTTAAGTGCAGGATATCTACTGACTTTGTTTGTGAAGACTGGAGTTGGTGAATGGACACAACTATTTTTGATACAGACAATTGGAAGAACACAATATGATAGTGAGTATAAACTGTTCTACATGTTTTGGATTGAATCACCTATTTTTTAAATAACTCTTTAACCTCCAAGAATGACTAATTTCTCCTTACAGTATAACCTTGAATCAAATGAAAAGGTCATAAGAATAATGGAAATGATCTCCAATTTGGGAAGCTGTTGATTGTCAACTGAATTCTCAAGCTCCTTGTTATTTCCAGGTGAAATGTAAAGAGAACAACAGGCAATGAATTTCACTGTGTGTCACCTGAAAAGGAGAACACTGTCACATAACATTATTTGTTTTCACACTTTGATTTTTAATGTTTGTGTTTTCTTATCCCCAGGTAGTGTTGCTATGAGTTTTTTAGAGATAGGTGGACTCTTTGGTAGCATAACATCTGGTTATATAACAGACAAGTTGGTGCTTAAGGTTGGACATTAGCTCTCACTAATTGATCTTTGTCCCACAGCCTTATTGATGTACTGCAAAATAAGGAAACTGTTTTTTCTGTTGGGCCTGGTCAAACACTTGAATTAAATTTTGGCACAGACTGTTGGTTATTCACGTAACTGAGAAAAACAACAACAAAAAAACAGGTGATTTTGGTAAAAAAACTTTTCAAGAACGTACTTGTAAGTCAGAGTTATTCTTCTTTTTATTGGAGAAGTTAAATTTCATCTGTCAAAAAAATTCATGGAACCAAATTATGTCCAAGGGCTGTGTGCATCAATTGGTCTTCTGAAGTGTTCTGCAGGTGAAAATATGAATTTAAAAAAAAAAAGAAAATAATGAATCATGTTTTGTATCATGATTATTTTTCCAAGTTTAACTTTGATGTAGGCCTTCTGGCAATGCATGGAAAAACTGGAAACATATGGATCTGGGGTAATATGGTGTTTACTACACCTACAGTCATTAACATTAGCACAATATGCTGAATGTCTAAAACATGTTGAAATAGGGTTCAAAAGTGAGCTCTCTGTTAGAAAATGTAATCTGAAGATACTTTAGTTAATGTTTTTTTTCCTCACTCATGTCCAGTTCAATATGCTTTTCATTACAGGTTAAGCATGCAAGCTAATTTTAAGTGTAAGACAATTTATGCAGCTTGTTTAAACTAAGAGATATTTTAATTTATCACTTAATGTTAAGTTTTTCTAATCAGTTCACCACTTGATAATTATGTTATGTGTCTGTTTGTAACAGTATGGAACCTCCACACTCTCCAGTCCAAGAGTCCCTCCTATGATTGGCTTTGCATTTTTACAGTTAGCCTGTGTGTATCTCTTACACACAGCAGTGACATCATCCACTTCACTGGTATGGAGGCATATTATGATACCTGCTGCAACTGTTGATGCTTATATTTCACTCTTAATCCTTTCAATCCTTGCATTGACTGAGAAGTAATTTCTCCCAACGGTATTGATACAATATCAAGCAGGAAGTTTATGAGAATAAAGAAAAATAGCAACTGCAGCAGTATATTTAGCAACTGAGACAATATGATTTAACAATGAATTTGCATATAACCAATGTGAGGAGAAATGCACCAAGGAGAACTACCAGCAAGATCTTTAGTAGTACACTGCAGAGTGAAAGGGTTTTAAGTAAACAGAAGTTGCTAATATTTATGATTCCATCATTATGACAATGTATTAGCAGTTGATACGGATTGTAGATGCAACCTTGATAAATTTTGCTTATAACAAAATTGTTGATAATTATATTATAGATGGACTCTTCATGCTCTCAAAAACTCCAGTGAGTTTTCATGATGTCTTTTAACTTACCTTCTATAGTCTCCATTTAGTAAAGTGTGTGAGAGTGTTGGTACTTCTGCTATTTAAACTGCCATTCCATTCAAATTTAAATTAATATTTAAGAATGTCTCTAGGTATTTTAAACAGAAAGAGGCAACTTATCAGGTAAAACACATTGTCTTGATCTAGCACCAAATTCTTGTAACTTAATTTACAAGGAAAAAAATGTGTAGCAGCTAAATGGAAGAATTAACCATCAGATCTTGGAAGTTTAAGGCAAAGTCATGAATTATCAGCACTCACTTAATTTGCTCTCATTCTGTTGCAGTGGTTTATTTCAACACTGATATTTGGCATAGGCTTCTCATTATACACAGCAATAAATCTGTATGGAGTGCTGGCCATGGAGAACAGTCCACCAGGACTCAGTGGAACATCTCATGCAATTGTTGCTTTAGCTGCAAACGGTGAGCAATGGCGTTGTTACTCCAAGTCTTGTGCATGGGTAGTTTGCAAGATTCATGTTTAAACAGTATTTTTTAACTTAATATTTTAACCCTTTGCCCCCTAAGAGTGATTAGCATCTAACTTCTCCTTACAATATCACCCTTGAATCAAACATAAAGGTCATGAGAATAAAGGAAATGGTAACCAACTAACAAAAAAAGCTCTTGGTTCCTAACCCTGTAACTCCCATGGGTGACCAAAACAGAATTTCTCCTTACAATATCAAAACAATGTCAAGCAAACAAGAGAGGAGAATAAAGATAAATATCAATTACTAGGGGATTACTTATTGATTGAGCACCAAACTATCATGCTAACACTAAAAACATTGTATAATGGACAGTAATGAGAATTGCTAAGAAATGCAGTCTTGATAGTGAAACAGTTAAATAAATTCCTTGCCAGCACCCTTGGTGAGTAAAGGATTAATGTGCAAGCTTAATATGCAAACTCACCAACTGTTACTCATCTTCTGTGTTTCCCAAGTTTCTGGTGTGAAACATTACTGCTCTTACCCATGCTAAAAAGTTTCTCATGCCTGCCTTGTGAGTCCACATTACTAGCTAAAACCAAATACCACAATCGTGTCCTTCTACATGTACTGAATCAAAAGCCACCTGCCAAAAGAGCAAGGAACTCTATCCCACTGTCAGCAAATAAAAAAAACCATTTTCCCCTTTTTTTTCCCCCTATTCATGAGTGGAATTACATAAGATTGCCAAAACTCAAATTCAAAGTTTGTGCTTTAAAATTCTTCTTACATTTTTCATTTTTTTAACTAGTGGGAGCAACACTGGCAGGAATTCCTCTAACAACAATCAGTAAGGTGTACGACTGGGGAGGTGTCTTTGTTTGTCTTGAGCTGGCATCTTTGTTCTGTGGCTGTTTGCTGATTGGAGCACGTAATGTCAACAGGCATATGATTGAACCTTCAAAGCTCCAGTAAAAGCTTTAAGGGGCATCTCCTGAATATTGTTATCTACCTGAATAATTTCCTACTGCTGTATGGCTAATTATTTTTGTGAGACTTATCTTGTGATTAGCAATTTACTGTATGGAACCTCCACACTCTCCAGTCCTAGAGTTCCTCCTATGATTGGCTTTGCATTCTTACAGTTAGCCTGTGTGTATCTCTTACACACAGCAGTGACATAATCTACTTCACTGGTATGGATGCATTCCTTGACCTATTCCAGGCATTCTTGCAGTACACAGAGCATGATAGCCACTCAGAAGGGAAATAGCTGGAGACTCAATCAGGGTGGGGTTTATGGGTGCTTAAGGTTACTTCGCACCTTCATGGGTGTCCTTCGGGAAAAAATTCATAAGCATGCTAGTTTAAGATTATTATACCAAGGTGTGTACCTGTTTGTCCTTTCAAACACTTCTGTAAAATTGATTTAACTTGACTTTTATCAGTTAATGGAAATTTCCTAAGTTGACCAAAAAAATGTTTTGCTCAGTTAAGTTAACCTTAAATGTTCCCTGTCAGTCAAATATGGCAAGTTATGTGTTCAAGAATATATTAAAATATATTTTTAAAAGGAGTAAGAAAAATTCACTAGTATTAAGAAGAAAGTAATTTTAAGGTTAAAATTTTCACTCAAGTTATTTCATAAGTTGTATAAAATTATTTTACCAAGATATTTATTATAATAAACAATTATTCATTAATATGAATGAATATTGGTGGATACATACTACACCACAAAGTGGTGAGATAAATATCCACTTTCACCAACGCAGAGGTGAATAATGGTTTTAGACTAAGTATATATCACACATATACCAAAGATTAGTTTATTTCACTAGCATACTAAAAAATGGTCAGAAATTTAACTCTTGATGTGCAATTTTGTCTCATTGGCTACTCAGAGGTGTGTAGTAATTGCTGTTAACTTCCAAACTAGCCAATTAGCAGTTAAGAAAACCACTTTTTACTAACAGTTATTGAATTTAATGTTTTCCCATCCAACAATGTATATTATAATAATGTGCTTGTGCAAATGTCAAATTAAAAACTGTTACAACTTAATGCAAAATTTCATTGATACAATATACCAAGCATTTCCCAAGTACTGTGAAAGCCTGAAAGTCACCTTTTCCTTTGTCCCCATAATTTAACTTAACTCTTCAACTCCCAAGATCTGATTATCAATTCTCCTCTATAGCTGCAACACATTTCATAGTAAATTAGCTGAGAGAATTTGGTGCTAGATCAAGGTACATCTAAATGTACCTGATAAGTTTGATTTTTCTCATTACCTGTTTATTGGATAATGAATGGATATAATAGGGAGAAATTTGGTGTTAATCATTTCTAGGAGTCAAAGGGTTAAGGTTACACAAGAGCTGACTGAGAAAAAAAGTAATAAAAAATAAAAACCAAATGCTCAGTGGCACATTCCTCATGTTGTTCTGGAATAGTAAGTGTGTCTCTCAATTTTTGCTCTGACAAAGGGCTGGCTAGCACTTGAAACATCTTCTTTAGAAACTCTTCATGGTGGCCAATTTACAACTTCACCTTAGCTGAGAAAACCAAATTATTCTGTAATACCCCTCAGCAATGTAGCACCACAATTTCTTTTAGAACTTCTTCCTGTCATTCATTTGTTTTAAACATAATTGGCAACCTTGCTAGCATACACTTAATATGCATCTCTCACTTAATGGCATGTATGTTGTTGAGTGGTGCAGAGATAGACAAAGCCAAAGGCATTGAATCCAAAAATTACATTCTTTAATAATGGTAACAAGATTAACATAGAGTGATAAATGCAACAACTTGAACAACTTATTCACAGTTTATTATATTACAGGTTTTCATAAAATCTGGATAATCTGTTCCATCTTTATGGACCAGCGCTGAGCTGTTGCTTTCTTAACACTTTCCACCATTCCAGCAGTCCTGTTCTGAACATCAATACAACAGCAGTTCATCCCACTGACAGACTTCAATCATCTTCTCATTCCCTTAGAAATGTTTGGTGGTGTGCTTGAAAGACTACCTTCAGCTCTACAGATTAGCATTCTCCTCCCCAAAGAATACAAAAGAATTAAGCTGCAGATTCCACAGAACTTGTTTGCTTTCTTCTCTTCCCATAGCCTTTAATGTACAATTGTAGACACAGATCTTACAACAAATTGGTACTCAAAAAAAAAATGGGTACTTTGAGTGATTCAGAATTCATTAATAAATTTTTATACATTCATCCATTTGTAAACGCTTAATTTCTGCTCATCAGCTGTAACCAGATAGTCATTTCCATTGGCAGCAAAGGGAAGAACATCTAAGATCTCTTTTCCTTGGTTGGGTAGTTTCTGCAGCTGGTTTCCATTGCTGCCATTCCATATCAAAGTCTAGGGAATAAAAAAACAAGTAAACATTTTGCACACTAAGTTGGTGTTCATCCACATAACCATACAAAAGGTAGCCATTACTCAATGCTGGGTACATGTACCTGCTTGAGAATGTCTTTCTTTTGGATGGAATTTTTAATCTTATGGCTGAGAGGTATGCTGCTGTTAAGATCATGACATGTACATACTTCTGTTCTCTTAACATAATGAAACAAATTCTTACATATTTCAGAACATTTTTGCATGAAGATAAAGTAAATAATTTTGGTTACACACATAGTTTTTTCAAGACTTTTCTTAGCATACATGTAGCCCTTTCACTTTCAGAAGTGGCCAAAAAATACTTAAATTACCAAGACAGCAAGCAGGTAATCAGAATTAAAAATAAAACTATCAAGCTTCTGATATCAAATGATAAAGACCTTCTGTTGTAAGAAGCTGTTGATACATGTGAGAAAGAGGGTAATTCTTGAGATCTTAAAAGTGAAAGGGTTAAATTTATCATCACTCTTGGCTACCCCTGATTTGTTCAAGCTTCAAGTGTAACACTGCAGATATCATTTACTGCACAGGAACATAATCAAACTGTTATACACCAAAGCTTGAGGAAAACTAGTAGTTTCGACTTTAAAGTTAATATTTTAAAGTGCAGATTGTTCTCACTTGACTTGGATAAGTAGTTGTTTGTTCAGTCTACTGTACATATATTGGATCATGTGTACTATAGGTGGACTCGGTCGACATATCGGGCGACAGTCGACCGATATATCGGTCGACTATCGGTCGACTATCGGTCGACAATCGACCGACTATCGGTCGACTGTCGACCGACTATCGGTCGATAGTCGACCGATATATCGGCCGACAGTCGACCGATAAATGTGTCGACCGATATAGTCTTAAACCATCGATACTCGACCGATACATGACCGATACTTGACCGATACATGACCGATACATGACCGATACTTGACCGATACATGACCGATACTTGACCGATACATAACCGATACTTGACCGATACTTGACCGATACATGACCGATACTTGACCGATACTTGACCGACACTTGACCGATACTTGACCGACACTTGACCGATACTTGACCGATACTTGACCGATACTTGACCGATACTTGACCGATACTTGACCGATTCACGACCGATACTTGACCGATACATGACCGATACTTGACCGATACATGACCGATACTTCACCGGTACTTCACCGATACTTGACCGACACTTCACCGATACTTGACCGACACTTCACCGATACTTCACTGATACTTGGCCGATAATTCATTGCCCCCGGGGGGGAGGGTTTATTCCACGATAAAAGATATAAAACTCTAATAAGTAATATGATTACCTCATAATTTAGATGTAAATTACGTGTCTGGAATCCAGTTTTAAATTTCTCTTGTGCCGACCATAGCGCGTATCGTCTCCGGCAGCGAATTCCAAGTCCTTACAGCGGTGAAGTAACGAAGAGACCTTAGACCATGTTTTGTACATCTTACTTTAGGTATCAAAGCATATTTGTGCCCCTTTAATTACGATGCGTGTTCTTTACTTAAAATGAATTAGCTGTAGTGGTGGGTGTCTTCTTTTGAAAACATCTGTCTATCGTAATTAACATATCTTGGGTGAGACGACCCTTTAATGTGTTTTGTAAACCAATCATATTGAGCATTCTTTCTTAATGAAGGGTCTTTGCTATAAATACATGTCATACCTAAGTGCACGGTCCTTTACCCTCTCTAGTTTTTCAAGTATACTCAACCTATTGACTTTGCCTGTTACTTTTCCGGAGATAGATGTGGTGTGAGAATTAAGGATCTGTGTTCACTTACAGTAGATCAAAATTATGAGATCTACAACGCACGATGTTTATGCGTTGGAGACTTACTACACCCTTTTCAAAGTTTAGGTTCTATTTGGTTTTATTATCTGAGCTTTGGAAGCTTATTTCATTGGACAATG
Source organism: Pocillopora damicornis (assembly GCF_964200805.1). NCBI lineage: Eukaryota > Metazoa > Cnidaria > Anthozoa > Scleractinia > Pocilloporidae > Pocillopora > Pocillopora damicornis. The sequence continues at coordinate 19,273,101 of NC_142672.1, forward strand.
AATGGTATTTTAACTTGTTTTTCCGCCGCCGCTGTCATTATTCTTTAAAAAAAAGTGTCACCGTCAGTCGATAAAGAGCACACAATTCGACTATTTAAAGGGTTAAAGACCTCCAGTTTGAGACATGACGGCAAACGGGACGTCGGTAGAGTGAACTCGCAATACTTCCAGCCGCACTCATAAAGTTTTGATTTCTATTTCATTCTATATCAAGCGCGTGTTTTTAGTAAACGTCAAAACAATTCTAACACTGTTTGTTCCCATTGGACCGCGAGTAAGGAAATTTCATTTTCCGATGATGTAGTCTTCAACGCTGGTGTACTAAATGGTGGTGACGGTTGAAAATATAGATTGTATTAGGTTCCGTAGCTTTGTAAATCCACTTCATAGGGATACAACTGTTTCGAGATATTTGTCCGACAAAATGGAGCAAAACAATGGCTGTGTGCAAGTGTTTTAAAAAAACGTTGGTTAATTTCCTTGCTGTCCTCCGTAATACAAGATGTATATTGGTAACTGCAGTTTGTCATCAAAAAAAAATTACATTTCAAAACTCAAATGGGAAATGGTTTTTGATCGCATGCATTTTAGCGAAAGCTTAATTGACTTTCTTTCCTTTGATTTGTAAAAACAAAGTAAAATACGAGAAATTGGACCTTTCTCGGAAACCTTCGATTTGTTTTTACTGCTCGGTGTATTCATTGGTTCAAATGATGTAGATATAGGATGTGAACCGCGAAGCACCCGTAATATATATAAATTGTAATTTTTTTAAAATAAATGTTTGGGTGCTGGAAGAAGGCAATACTGCCGATACAATAAATCCCCCTGGGTTACTACCATTTTAAAGGAAATTTGGGAGTCCTCACGGGGCAAAGAAAATTTGACCAAGTGGGGATTGAAGCCACGACCTCCGAATTAGATCTACCGACTGAGCTACGAGACCAGCACGGGAGCAGGTCGGGGTAATTTAGGTAGTCAATCGCGATAAATGTGCAAATGATATCATATGTACAAAACGGGGTAGTGTGGGGACATAGTTAGTAGAGGAGACTCTACTAACTATGGTGGGGAGAAATTAGCATTTGAGGGTGTGTTTGCGTGTGCTTCGTGTGAGTCTATTGCTGCATAAAATAGAAATAACATAAATTAATAATAAGAAATACAATGAAAATAAAAGAAATGAGAAATAATGAAATAATTATAAAAAATAGTAAAATAATACATATCTCGTTTCGCCCCAGGAGTCTTTGTGTGGGTAGTTATTTAAAGTTGCCCAACCCCCTACCCACGGGAAAAACTGAAAACTTCAAACATTTTCCACCCTAGGGTCACAAGGGCCGATCTTGTCCCGGGTATTACCTCGGGAGGGTGGTAACCGTAGGAAATCAGCGTTGTTGTTCAGCCTACAGGATTGAATAGTATTTTAATTTATTATTAGTTTTGTTATTGCTATTTTATCCAGTAATAGGCTCACAGGAAGCATTAAGGAAGGTCTCTTCCCAGCCCCCCCACCCCCATCACACACGCAGACACACACACCTCAAATGCTAATTTCTCTCCATACCGAGCAGTGAAAAACAAATCGACGATTTCCGTTAAAGGTCCAATTTCTAGTATTTTACTTTGCAGATTTCATGCGTATTACCCACATTTGACCGTATGTTATCTGTGTGTTACTCCATGTATTCGTATGTTACTTTTATGTTACTCATATGTATCTGTGTGCGCCCGTATGACTCGTAATTACTCGTATGTACTTGTATGTTACTCGTAGTGCTCGTGTGGTGTTTTAGTCACTATCCTTTGAGGATCAATTGAACACATGTAAGCTTATTTGCACCTTATCTTCTTCTCGCGAATGGCTATAGCACGTTTTATTCTCTTCTCTTCCATCCCAGCAAGTCGATCTCACCGTAGTGACTTCAACAGAAAAATAGCGCCATCCGAATTATTCCCAAAATCTTCGGCAAAACCTGTAGCCAGATTAGAGCCAAAATGCCAAAAACTGTGCACATTTTACCTTGAAACAATTAATGTGTCATCAAGAAATGTGCCCATAAAGAGATTCACCTCGATGCCTCTTATACATTGTATTTCATTCAGGTCTTTTTTACAACAGAAAACATATCAACTAAAATACATACGAACCATTACATCAACCGTATTTCAGTTTATAATACCCACTTATGTCCTGCGCCTGCTAGGAAACAGTCTTTCTTAATTTTTTTCTATATATTCAACACGTTTTAATGAAATTTGTCTATTTATGTGCCGCGGGATAGGGTACATTTGTCTATGTATGTGCCGCGGGATAGGGTATGGTTTTGGCGGTTATCGTTTTGCCTCTGTTAGCATTGTGTTTCCGTTGTGATCTTTAGATAGGATATGTAAATTGTATCGGCTAAAATTGCAGTGTGTAAATGGCCAGCTAAACAAAAAGCAAATTCCGCTAAAATTGTCAACAAAGCGATTTTATCGAGATTTGTGTTTTGCCGCGCGTGGTTAGCCGTTGTTTGGTTATTGTTTTTCCTTGAATAGGGTGTCATATTTCGTGTTCGGACAATTTTCGTTTGTTTCATCCTTAAAGTGGGACAGGGTTCAAGACTCTTCGAGGCACACACTTATTCAAAATTTACGGGAGTACCCCCCTCCCCCGAAACGGGACAGTTCCTGTGACCTTAGTGCAACATTGGTGCAATTTGGTATTTTTTTCAATTTTAGACTCAGAAGCATATACGGTAAAAAACCCGCTAATAGGAACCTAATTTTTTCCAAGCAAGGCTAAGAAGGTTATTATAAAAGATGGTGCTTAACTGGAAAATTTGGCTACTCAGGTTCTTTAACAGGTTCTTGTTTTCAAATAGATTGCGAGCAGTCTCTTTTGCAGTGAAATCCCACTGGAACGAACGAAGAAAAAGCGGACGTGATCGACGAGCGATGAGGGGCGAGGCCGTGATCTGCGAGCAGCAGGGGCGCCAGTCACAGCGAAAAGAGATCGTTGCTTGGCCGCTCACCGCTCGTCGATCGCGCCCTCTGCTCGCAGTCTAGTTTTCAAAATAAATGAGTTGTTTGTCATTGGAGGGCGTGGCCTATTTTTGGTATTGTATGCATAATACGTTAAAAATCCAAGCATATATTTACCAAGTTTACAAAGCTATCCAAGATAAACAGAACAAAACGCAGCATTAATACATGGAACTGTGTTGTTGCTTTGATTGAATTTCTCAAAAAAAAAGAACCTGTTTCAAAGAGGAGTTTTAATGTACAATTTTTGTCTAACATTTTCAGTTAATAGACGGTTAAGAATATATGAAGGTCATATATTTGAACTGCGGATAAAGACATGAATGAAAGTGATCTTCGCAGTGATGTGCACTACTTAGGCAGTAGTGAAAATAAGGCCTGAAAAAAAAATTCAGGCCTGTACGGGATTTGAACCCATGACCTCTGCGATACCGGTGCAGCGCTCTACCAACTGAGCTAACAAGCCAACTGGGAGCTGGTCATGATGGTGGTTCTAAATAAACCCGTGAAGTGATGAATAGACGGTTAAGAATACATGAAGGTCATATATTTGAACTGCGGATAAAGACATGAATGAAAGTGATCTTCGGTCAGAGGTCATGGGTTCAAATCCCGTACAGGCCTGAATTTTTTTTTTTCAGGCCTTATTTTCACTACTGCCTAAGTAGTGCACATCACTGCGAAGATCACTTTCATTCATGTCTTTATCCGCAGTTCAAATATATGACCTTCATATATTCTTAACCGTCTATTCATCACTTCACGGGTTTATTTAGAACCACCATCATGACCAGCTCCCAGTTGGCTTGTTAGCTCAGTTGGTAGAGCGCTGCACCGGTATCGCAGAGGTCATGGGTTCAAATCCCGTACAGGCCTGAATTTTTTTTCAGGCCTTATTTTCACTACTGCCTAAGTAGTGCACATCACTGCGAAGATCACTTTCATTCATGTCTTTATCCGCAGTTCAAATATATGACCTTCATATATTCTTAACCGTCTATTCATCACTTCACGGGTTTATTTAGAACCACCATCATGACCAGCTCCCAGTTGGCTTGTTAGCTCAGTTGGTAGAGCGCTGCACCGGTATCGCAGAGGTCATGGGTTCAAATCCCGTACAGGCCTGAATTTTTTTTTCAGGCCTTATTTTCACTACTGCCTAAGTAGTGCACATCACTGCGAAGATCACTTTCATTCATGTCATATTTTCAGTTAATCTATTTTTTTCTTAAAATCTAGGTTCTTAAAAAAGGGTTTTTTACTGTACCTGTAATAAATTCAAACATTGCAATAGTCTAGCACACTCGAGTTATTTTACGCGAGGTATTTTGAGCATTTGACGTCATTTTCCCTAATTCTCAACCAGGCTATAATTGGAACGAGATAAAGAAATGGCGACTGCAACTTCTCGGAAATAAAAATACAAATAAAAAAAAGATTTCTGATGGTCGTAATGGATTGATATTTAGCAAGGTATTTTAGACAGTCATATCTTACACGAAATTATAAAAAATGGATATGGATAGTTTGATCGTAGTAGCACTTTAAAAACATTACTTTCCCCCTACACTTCTGGAGGTGGAAGTCTACGAAAAGTTTCCATTTACCCACTTTTTGTTTAGCAATTTATTAAAGCTTTGAATATCTATCATCTTGAGGCCTCCTTTATCGTAATCATTGATCATTTGTGTCCTTTTAAGTTTGTCCCCTTTGCTTTCCCAGAGAAAGTCATATAGCAGGGTATCGATTTCCTTAAGTACACCTTGATGCGTTGGAAGAGGTTAAAACATGTACAATTTGGGATACTGCCAAAGCTTTTATTATCGTGATTTTACCTAGAAGAGTAAGTCTCCTAGCAGACCAGCTGCTTAGGATGTTTTTTACTCTCTCAATTTTCTCTGAAAAAATGGCATCACCAGAACACATCAGAACGCTTTAAAGGTAGTGCAAAATGCGATTGGAAAATTTGGAGCTATGCGATGTTTGGAGAATTTTTAATCCAAATGGCAAGAGGATTATCTGGAGGCAAAGACAACTAGATATTCATTGCAGACTTGATTTTGTTTTAGTAAGTCAAACTACAGTACTTACCCGCTTATAAGAATCTGAGTTCTCAGTTCTAAATGTACTCGTAGGGTGTACTCATGTGAATTCTAATTCAAAACCAACATGTACATACTACTGTTTTTCATACATTAATTATTTATACCAAATTTAGAGATTTTTATAGTTCATACATGTTTAAGTTCACTACTTTTGAGAGTCATGTCTTTTATCTTTGCCTGAAGATCTTTAAGGTTTATTTTCTAAAACAGGAACCTGTTTCAATTTAGGCTAAATAGGTTCTTATGTAAAGGGGGTCTAAATTGATATTTTTAGGCTAACAGGTTCGTGAATTCCAGGTTCTTATAAGCGGATTAGTACTGTATTTCCGATAGGTGGGTGCCGCGGAGTTCCCTATTTAAGGATAAAAAAAATTGATACCGTTGTTAAGGCCCAAACCCCCAAAAAGACGCCCTATTCTAGGTAAAATAACAATAATGAAAAAACAAACAAACAACGGCTGACCTCGCACTGCAAAAAGAAGTCTTTATAAAATCGCTTTGCTTATGAGTTTAACCGCCTAGTTCAGTTTCAAAAGATCATTTACTTTTCGTTTAGCTGGGTAGTTACACACTGCAATTTTAGCTGATACAATTTAGGTGGATCCCATTTTCGACATAAACTGGACAGTTAATATCGATAACGTTGTACAAGCAAAATAACGTTAAGGACCTGTTAGAGCTATAAGAGCTAAGGAATAATAATCATTTTAGGTATGTTGGATTAAGGGCAGCATTACATCAGGGATAAAGCATAAGCCGGGTAGTTTTAGGAATAATAGAAATACGTTAAGGTACAACATTAGTTACACAAGAGCGACCAACTTTACCATGTATTTTTCCATTACCAAATCGGAACATATATCGAAAAAACCTCGCACTCTTTCTTAGCCTATTTTCTTCTGAGCGATATGGTCGGTAAGTGAACCTATACTTGACCAAAACTTGACCGACACTTGACCGACACTTGACCGATACTTGACCGATACTTGACCGATACTTGACCGATCCTCGACCGATACTTGACCGATACTTGACCGATACTTGACCGATACTTGACCGATACTTGACCGATACTTGACCGATACTTGACCGATACTTGACCGATACTTGACCGATACTTGACCGATACTTGACCGATACTTGACCGATACTTGACCGATACTTGACCGATACTTGACCGATACTTGACCGATACTTGACCGATACTTGACCGATACTTGACCGATACTTGACCGATACTTGACCGATACTTGACCGATACTTGACCGATACTTGACCGATACTTGACCGATACTTCACCGGCAGTTGATCGCTACATATCGGCCGATGCATCGGCCGACAGTCGGTCGATATATCGGTTGACCATCGGTCGACTATCGGTCGACAATCGGTCAACTATCGGTCGACTATCGACCGATAGTCGGTCGATTGTCGACCGTTAGTCGACCGATAGTCGACCGATAGTCGACCGATAGTCGACCGATATATCGGTCGACTGTCGCCCGATATGTCGACCGAGTCCACCTATAGTACACATGATCCCATATATTATATCGAAAAAAAACCTTTGTCACAAGGTAGTCTAACATTCACCAATTATTATTATTTTTTATCAACTGATGATACAAAAAGAAAGCTTCCAAAATGTTACAACCAATTACTATACAACATAAGGCAAAACACTTTTTTTTCTTCTACAAGTGTTCCACTGACAATACAAGCAGGTCCTCACAATACGCACTTCAAGACGAGCCTATTCACAAACAAATAAATTTAAGGCCTTGAGCCAAATCAGTCAGCCACACCCCTAGCACACCTTGCTCTATCTCTGGAGAAACACTTATTCTGCAAAGCCAACATTGAGGCCTGCTTGCAAACTCAACCACTCAACACTCCACTCAACAGCATTAATGAACAACTACTGCAGTAACAATAATCAATTCTTTGTTGCCTTGTGTCAATTTGATGCAATAAAATGCAGCTCTCTCTTGAATTTCCTTTCACACTCACTCAAGAAAAGTACATGTACTTCTATCTACTTGAAAAAATTACACTGTTAATAGTTTTTAACCCTTCACTCCAAGATCTCATGGGTAATTCTCCTTGCTGTCTGTCATACAGTTCCTATGGTGTTTAGCTCTAGGAATTTGGTGTTGGATCAACTAATAATCCCCTAATTTACATTTGTCCTTATTCTCATTACCTGTGCACTTAATATTGTATGGCTATCATGAGGAGAAATTCTGTCTTCGTCATGCATGTGAGTTAAAGGGTAAAGGAGAAACTACCAAATGTATTTCGACTTGATCTCACCTCAGAGCACTTTGAGGGTCTGATGACACATGAGCCAAGGCAATGACAGGACAGGAACCCCCTGTTGTATTCTGAATACTCTTCAGGTAAGTTTCAGTGTTTCTTATGTCGAAAATAAGACATGTGCCATTCTGTAGCCCGCAGTAGATGTAATTGGTGTCATCTTCATTCCAAGCACATGACCAGGCAGGAACTTGTGTAATGTAACTATGATTCAAAACACAATAATTTGCTAACGCTTAAACCAAAGAGAACTTTGGGTGAGGCAAAATGTTATACCAGTGAAATTAAACTCAATACAATGTTGGCCTCAGACCATACATGATACATGTACCTGCAGTTGATTCAAGCCTTGCCCTCATTAACTAAAACACATTACTTTGTATATGATGAGTTGAATCATGCATACATTTTATTAGTGCTTACTACTGATCTATTGGAGGACAGACACATAGATGACATCACCATTGACGACATTTTGCTTTTTACCAAATAAAACAAATAGATTCTTTATTTCCGTGGGTCTTTTCAAGTCATGGATAAACAACATCAGTGACACAATAAGCTGAGCCTCGTGTGCCACTTTTTGTTTTTACCACATTTTGACATGATCTGTGATCTATTACTTAACAGACACATGGCAGCATGGAACCTACATGTACTTGTTACATAAAAAATTGCACTAAGTACTAATTCTTTTTTCTCTTAATACTCTTTACTCCACTTACGTCTGTACAACAGCATTGCTCAGCATACTGGTGACCCTGACAGTCTTGTCCATGCTTGCTATCAACAATAAACCATCACCTCTGTTGTTAAATGCCACATCATGGACGGCCTTCTGGTGAATGCGCACAAACTCACAATGCTTTGAATCTAAAGAGCTCACCTAAATTTGCACGAACATATTAAAGAAAAATTTATAAAACAAGTACATAAACATGTTCTGGAAAGGTGAGACTGTGAGACCATTGGCTATAGGTCACCTTGGATTTAATGCATAGACTTTTCATTTCAAGTCTTACAGTTTCTACTGAATGTAAAAAGATTGCATAGCATAATTAATCAACTCAAGTGAAGTTTATAAATCATAAATCCAGGAGAAAAGAACAAGATTCTAAAAATCACAGTAAAGACTAAGGAATTGAGGTTATTAAGAAAAGATATTTACTTTACCTTACCTTACCTGAGTTAACATACAAGGAGAAGATTTAAATTCAAACAAGCCTTTGAATTAGCAGGCCATACAGTAAAATATGAGATAGCATAAAATTAAATACTGTTAGTAATAATCACAGAGTTTTTACAAACCTTTACAACACCAAATCCAGGAAAGAGCTGGTTTGGTGAAGGCTTGGACACGACTAGTACAGCATGGCGTTGTTAAAAAGAAATCACTCTTGCTCCATTCTAGTGAAAACAAGTCAGAGGAAATGATAGTACTACTCTTACTAATAAGTCAAACATTGGCCAGATAATACAAATTCTTAGCTCTGATGGTGCAGCAGACAGAAAAGTAAAGTTACATCTATCTCTCAGGTTCCGACATTTTCTGGCCAAGAGATCCATCAAGATTGTTGATCACTTCACATACACCTCTGCTAATGTCATGTACTATATAACTTGCACTTAATTATTGCAAAAAGTTATACATTGGTGAAACGGGAAGATGACTTGGTGACCAATTCCAAGAACACCCTTGCGATGTAGAGAGAAATGACAAGGACGCATCCAAACCAGTCGCTAGACACTTTAATTTCCCTGATCATTCTAAGCAGCATATGGCCTTTTGCTATATCTAGGCAGTTCGGAAAGCCTCAAAACTCTAGAACAAAAATTTATCTTTCATATTAGCACTCTTAATCCCCATGGTATCAATGAGCACTTTTCATTTAACTAATTTATTCTTGTTTCTGTCACCATATTCCCACCAATAACGTCACTCCATTTCTGCATATAAACCTACACACAACTCACAATTCCTCCAATCGCTCTTATGAAGCGCTAACACTCAAAACGAGTCTATTACTGTATTCACATGTAGAAGTGGCACATACATGTAAGTGTAATTCAAGCTTTACCTGTGAAACTTGAAAAGACGTTTGTAGAACACATGATTTCCTTGATAGTAACCTCTGACTAGAGGTGCTTTGCCCAAAATTTGTTCTTACAGCTGTTGATGCCCCCTGAGATTCTGAGCTGCACTGAGAGCATGAGCTGGACCCTAAGATTTAATAAAAGACTGTACCTTTAACCTTCAAGAGTGACTAGCACTTAATTTCTCCTTACCATATCACCCCTGACAACTAAACACTGGTTTTCAGTTGCAACAGAGTCTGGGTTGATATCAGAGGTGCAGAGCAATATGATCAGGTGAAAACTTTGTTTTGATTACAGTAAGTCAATTGCAAAATTGCAAATTGCAATAAAGTTCAGGACTTATGAACAAACCTTGTACCACACCAAACTAATTACCATTGCTGCCTGCAGTTTACTTTTCATTCTGACACCTGATTGGCTTATTCGCCCCACTCCTAACTTGTGGCGTCACAGCTCTGTTGGTAGTACCAGGAGCCCATTATTTGGAGCGTTTAACTGCCCTGTATTTTTGTCACGGCGTTTTCACAAACAAGACTATTTTAAGTTTGAATTTACCACGAGTTAGGACTCCTCCTGGACGAGAGCCCATTGACCAATCAAAACTAGCGCCTGATGAATTTCTAATTCATTCGATAATATATCGAAAGGAAAATGGCAGAGAGATGCAAGGATTCTTGTGATAGTTCGAGTGCAGATTTTTGTGAAGATTTTGAAAATACTTCGAAAAGCAGCAGTTCCGAGGAAAGTGTTGGTGAAGATGAACCTGAAACGAGCTCGGCTTCGCGTCCGTCACGTTTTAAGAGAAAGAAAAAGAACAGCCAGCCACGATTGTCCAGCAAAACGACATCGACTACATCAGAGAAACAGCAAACAAAGAAGATGCGAATTAAGAGGAACAACAGTTTGAGTGATAAGTTAAAGTAGATTATAGATTGGCCGCTAAAGAGATTTCCTCAAAGATCGCTTTTCAAATGTTAACCCTAGCCCTTTCAATTTTTTTCTTGGAATGGCTATGTCATGAAATTAATCCTGTGAGTACATATCAACGATTTTAAAAATGAATTCTAACCAGTACAACATAAAGCAAGTTAACTACTTTTTGCCAGTATCGAGTTAACACCGCATGAGCCAAACTCATCTCATGATCTGAAATTTGCTCGTTTTTCATCAATTCACCGGCTAAAGAACTCTCTCATCGACTATGTGTTCCAGTCGTGATGTATCTACTACCCAAGAAATATTTCATTGTCACTCTCCACAACTTGAAGCCTAAAGATATTTTGTCAGACTGAGAAAATAAAACGACTGATACAATAGCCTGTTCTAGGCACTTAGCTTGTATTTGTATTTGTAAAATTCGCCAGGAAGACTTGGTTTTCACCAAGTTAACCTTTCCTCGCTTTCAAGGCATATAAAGGCAAAAAAACCATACATTTTCTTTTCACGTTTAGTAAAATATATCAAGTATACCAAAAGCACCATTCGTCTTTTCTCAAAGGTCCATTTTCACTCTGTCAAAGCTCTTCCAAATTCGAGACAAGCGCTATCTTGAATGGCGCAATCTTTTCTGTGACCTCCAAAGTTTCGTTTTACACTCGCGTGAGATACGTATAAGTCTTCTCCACAGCCGTTGATTACCGGTCTCGTCAAGATTGTTTTACTTACAATTTGCTTCAATATATTCGATTTTTTTCATAATGGTAAAGCGTTGTGTCGTCCAGTTTTGTACTGATTTAAACAAAACTGGGCATACAAAGCAAAGATTTCCAAATGAAGCAAATTTGAAGCAACAAAGGGTTAAATTTATTCAAGTGAAAGGAGCCCATTTCATCTAGCCGTTCGAACATTTTGTTGTTTGTAGCAGTCATTTTTCTCCCGATTGCGATGAGAAAAGCTACATGGTTGAAATGGGCCTTAGAATGAAAACACAACTTCTTCCTAGTGCTATATCGATGATTCAGGCCCTACTGAAAGCAAATGATTCTGAAGTAAAAAAGAGACCCATACAGTCGGCAGACGGCGAGGATCCGGAAGTGGCCGATCGCGACCGCACTCACAAACAACCGAGGAGAAGTTAAGCTCTTCAAAAGTTAAAGGTCATGAGAATAAGTAAAAAATTGATTTACATGGAAACCTTACGAATATTAAATAACTAAAGCTTTATCGATTCTCTAAAAAGCACTTTTTTTCTCATCTATTGAAAGATTGTGGGGAAGCCAGCTCGAGAGCCAGCGCTGAGCCCATAGAAGACACTGACCTGTCTGAACCTTTGCATGAATTCGAAACACATGTCAAAGAAAGAGAATTCGTTGATGTGGGTTTGTAATGTGATGAGCAATTTTGTTGGTTTGATATAAAAAATTTTATACATGATCCTATAATTGACCCTTATTTCTATATGGGAATTCATGCCAACCTTACTTGCTGCTTCCTTTGAGAAACCATACAAAGAAACAACAGTTGAAGAATTTGTGTCACGGTTTTCACAGCAGTGGAATTACATTCAAAGATCAGAACAACAACTTTTTTTTAAATTTTGAATATAGCTCAAAAGATCCCGATTCCAGATTGCGAAACTATCTTTTAGTATTTTCAATGGAAGCAAACACAAACCGGGTTCGATAATTATGCAGGCCACACAAAGAAATGTAGAGGTTACAACTTGCTTAAAGATGAAAATGCTTCGGAGATGAAGGAAAGCAGTACATAAATATCTCCTAACAAACAGGCACAACCGCTAGTGCTGTATGACATATATCTGCATTAACATGTACCTTTGTTCTCTCAAAGGCTAGGGGGTTTAAATCCATTGAAATAAGTTCCAAAATGCGCTGCAAAAGTATTTCGGATTTTGTTTACCGCACAAGATTTTTTTCTTTTTTTTTTGGCATTTTACAAAACATTACTCTACTTACAATACACTACAGGACTCAGTTACAATACGTCACTTACAATAATTTACTAAGAACACACTACTAACAAAGTATAGTTTACAATAAACTTGATTACAATAAATGACTTACTCTCAATTACTTACACTACCTACACAATACTCTACATTTATATTATTTTACGACGACTACTTTTAATATGTTACGGTAAATTACTTACAGTATCTTACTAATAGTATATAGCGAAATTGTATGCTTTATAATAAAATTTTACTTCTTCTGCTACTCTGCATTGCTTGGACGACACCCATCCCACAAACCGATATGTGGCAAAAGCCTATCCCATTTCTGAAAATGTTTTGCTAATTTATTCTGCTTTGCTGCTATCTTCATTTCTACCTGGTATATCTCCTCGATCTTGGCTTTATAAACTCGTATGAAGGGATTCTTAGAATTCAATTTACGCTTGTATATATAAAATTTAGCTGTCAGTATTAGATGATTTAGAATAATCAAGTCCTCTTCCGCATTGAAAACTCCAAAAAATATATCCATTATTGTAAATGTTTGAAAGTTAAATTGACATTCACCAAGCCAAGAACAGAAAGCTTCCCAGAAGGCCATTGTAACGTTGCAGTAGAAAAATATCTGTTCGAACGATTCAACCTCTTGTTTACAAAAAGTACATAAAGGCGAATCCGACAATCCCCGCCTAAACAATCTTTCGTTTGTAAATACTATATTATTTAATACTTTATATCGGAATTCTCTAATTTTAGTTTCAATTGTGACGGTAAAAGGCAAGGAGTATATTTTCTTCCAGTCAAACGGAAACTGTGGAAATTTTTCATCGAACTTTTTTCGCGCAGTTGGAGGGATATGCTTTTTGCTTTTAAACGCGTTATAAAGTGATTTGGAAGTGATTTTTGCTAGCATTACATCAGAATTTTCTAACTTCAAATAAATTATGTCATCTGTATGAGAAGGGAGATGTTGAGCGCTTTGTCTAATAATACGCCTCCAGTCACGAGGAATGGCGTCCACGATGCTCATTAACCTAAAATTTGGTATCGGAGATAAATTTGCATGTAATACCTTCACACCCTTTAAGAAGATTCCAGCGTCAGAAATGAGATCACCGATCGTAACAATTCCTTTAGAAAGCAAGTGTTTTTCGAAAAGTGAGATCTTTTGGACAGTAATATTTTTATTGTTCCATATAACCTGGTGACCTACATCTTCATACGAAAGTATCGAAGGTTGCCTTAACATGGACCAAGCGTCCGGGCACTCCTTATAAAAGGTCGGAAGTTAGATAGGTAACTGTCTGGTATCAAAATTACACTTAAGAACAAATTCTCCCCCTACCTGAGAAAGGAAGTAAGTCAATGTTATTTTCCAAGAGTTGTTATAATCTTTATTTGTAAATCTTTTTAATACCATCACCCTCTGTGCGAGGATCATCTTAAGCCCTCCATCCTCGATATCATTGATAAGAGCGGTGCATTAATTTTATCATTGTCTTTCCAATTAAAACGGTACATCAGACTGTTGACCTCTTTAATTAAATCATTTGTCACTGTAATCAACGACGCTTTACTCAAGACTTTAGGGATAATAAACGTTTCAACAAGCTTCCCAGAAGCGTAAGCCCTCTCCATTTCCACATATTTATTTTATTTTTGATAGACTATACAAAACACCTTCGGAAGCTCAGCTTAAAAAATTTCTATGCATTCCTTTAGGTTGTACCCTTGCTTTATTGGATTTTCATGCCGAATACAAATAAATAACACGGTAAATTAAATACCAGTCTGAGTTTCCGAGACGACCATTAACGCTGTCAACATGTTCCGTTCTGTCTTCGTGCGGATCGTTTCGGTGAACCCTACGCGGCTCATATTGTTAAGGACGTGGCCTACTCCCCTAAAGATTCTGGATTATCCCCATCGCTGCCATATACTAATCTTAAGGCATTCGAGTCACTCCCTTCTAAAAAAAAACATCGTCCGCAGAACTATTGCTATTTGCACGAGCTGCCATACCAATTACACTGTGGAATACGTGTTGCGCAATATTCTAGTGCCACCGCTTATTTACGTCACCACTTCTCGCTACTGTTTTCACCGGAAGTGGAATTTCATTTAAAAATGCCGATTTTTTTTCCCTGAAATAAGTCAAATTGGACAAAACGAACTGCAAGTTCGTTTTCCATGCCACTTTTTTACATTGAATAAAGTAAACATGTATTACACGCCCTTTAACAATTCACGACATCTTCAATGACTCAAACCAGAAAAGGAGAAAATAAAAAGCTGTTCCAAAATCGTAACGAGTGTGACACAAAGGGAAGAGGAACTTAACGAGGGGAACTCAAATTGATTGAAAAGATTTGAGTTCCCCTCGAGAATCGAATCTCCTTCCTTCCAATTTCGCAGAGGGTGTTACAATGCTTGAGCTTCGAATCCGTCCATGTTCGGGGCTAAAAGATGTTGCGGGGCTGAGTTCCATCATCAGGCCCAGTTGTTCAAAAGTAGGATAACGCTATCCACTGGATAAATCGCCATCCACTGGATAGCGCAGTACGTTTTCTCAACGGTTATCCGCTGGATAGTGATTTATCTGTTGAACAGCGTTATCCACTCTTTGAACAACTGGGCCCAGATCTATAACAAAGGACATTCTGTTACTCAGTTTTTATTTTCACACGATAACAAAGTAAGTCAAAGAGATTACAATAACTTTCCGAGTCAATCACTGTACCTAACTCGCTACAAAAACTGTCTCTACAGAGAGGGCTTCATGAAAGAAAAATCCAACTCAAGCAAATTTAAAAGACACAAGGATCTTGACATGATATCAAAACTCTTTTCTAAAAACCGAAAACTAAAAACTATATTAAAGTAGTAAATATGAAAGCGATCTTCGCAGTAATGAAGTTAATATGAAGTATATAGACAAATATGATTGTCATAGATTCACAGTTATAAAAACATACGGCAAACTTTAATGTTCAATTTGCATAGAAACTACCTCGATGCTGCAATTGACCAAGAAAGGAAATCTCAACTTAAAAATGAATTACATTTTACGATGCAAATGAAACATTCGTAAGATTCAAGTAGAAAACATCACCAGCACGACCTACTAGCGAAATAAACTGCTTCCCAATCGACAAATAAAGTACATGGTCCTTTGAAATAAATTCTTTGTGAATAAATCTTCCAAGTTTAACTTTCTACTCATTCCAGAAACAAAAGAAAAATTCGCCGAAATTTTTTGACTGAGGAAGTGCCCATTACTTCTTGAGTCTCTTAAATACTTTAACTATTTTAATCGTGATCAGTAAAACGGGAATAAGTTTTTTAAAATTCAATTGAAAGTAAAATTTACCTTAGTTCACCGACTATTCTGCAACACACTGTTGTGTCTTTCATACTATGTATTAAGAAATTAAAATTGAGTTTTTGATACAAAAGTTTAAAACTGAGGTTTCGCCTTTAAGACCTAATTCAACAACTAGTGTTTTTTTTACTGACAGACAATATCGCTACACGCCGAGAAGATCAGGACGTTTAAAAACTGAGACATTATGCCTTTAAAACCAAGCCATATCGCTGAAAATACTGAGGAAGTTCCTGTCGCCAGAGAAGTTGGTTTCAAATCGTTGCCAAAAACCATCAGCAAGGATCTCGTCTTTTCTACAAAAAGGATAAAAGGGGTCAGAAAGGTATTCATTTTAACATAGGTTCGAATACGTTCCTAAAGTAAGAAACCTGTTTAACACACCGATATTTGTAGAAGTATCAGAAATCGAAGGAGTGATTAACTTAATAATTAACATTTTAAATGCAAGATATACGTGGCAACAGCACCGACGAGCGAATATTCCTTTCAATCATTTTGATATACATTGTACACAAACCGAGACTGATATTACGTCATTATGTTTATCATTATACAACCTTGGAAAAGTTTTGGTTAAAGTCTTCCTTTAAACCAGGATATCAATTTGCTCCTCATTGCACATCATACGTTGCGATTGCGTAACTAAAAGCAAATCGTCTTTGAAAACATAAAAGCCGTTGCAGTTAGCCGCTCGCGAATTTGATCATTTTCAGAGCACTAAAATTTGAATGGCAGAAACTTATAATAGTATGATTGATTCTCTTCAGGCAAATATGATGAGCGAGTAATTCAAAATATATCATCAATTAATATTTGCCTACCTACATATGACAATATCCATAACTCCTATCTTCAAATTCATTCCAGTGTGACGTCATCCCCAATGAGTACAAAGGGTGCCCAGTACTTCACATCGCTGAATTCTTCAGACTCTTTCATGCTCTTCATAGCTTGGTTAAGAGCTTCACTTGCAAGCTTGCCAGTAACCAGTTCTTCATAGAAATGTTTCATAAACACGAGAGTAGCCTTGTCATCAATCGCCCACAGCGACACGAGAACAGAGCGAGCGCCGGCACCTAAAAACGCTCTTGCAATTCCAACAACTCCCTCAGCCTTAATCTCTCCACGACCACTGTGACAACAACTTAACACAACCAGCCTCGCTCGTATCCGAATATCCAGCACATCTTTCATTGTTAGAATAAAATCCTCCTCAACAAAGGGCAGTGATGAGCAAGTACTTCGTGGCGCTAAAGCAATTTCGCCTGTTTCCATTCGGCCATGTGCAGCAAAGTGCACCAAGGCAACAGAGGGAAGTCGCCTCAACACTTCATCTTTTCTTGCTTCTTCACCAATAAGAGGATTAGCGCCAAGGATTCTCCCGATTATCTCAACTTCTTCTCTCGCACATGGCAGTGGATCGAGCTTCCTCCCCTCGAAAAGAACCCCCTCTAAACATGGATCACCCACGAGTAAAGCACTTTTCTTATTGTGGAAGTCGTCTGGGTAATTGTTTATCAACTTCAAAGTAGTTAGGGATGGAGTCGTTCGAACTCGGAAAGAGTCACACAAATAATTTGACTCGGAATCGATCAATGCCGCAAAAGGGACTGACCACAGTGAACTCTCGGGAACAAAGATAATTTCATCGCCATTGATCAGATCACCAATCGGCTCAACGATAACGTCATACAACATCTTCAAGGCAGCTTTCGGTGAGCATTCAGGAGAGAAATAACCATGACCTGACCTTTTCTTTGCTAATTCTTCGGCGCATGGCTCATCAAGAGAGCGATCTTCACATTCAATAACACCTCTTTTAAACTCTCTTGATGCTGTGTTCATTAAGCTTCCAATAAAGGTATTGACATCTTCGAACGAGCCATAATTACTTATCTCAGTACTTCTCAGTTGAATATCTTGAAAGCTGTTAATAAACCAGAAGAATATCTTGCGCGATGTAACATCTACAGCCATGAAAACTGTATTTGAAACAGCACAGCTTGCAAGGACCTCAAGGTCACAATTCCCTGGAGTGTGAGGCCCAGGCTGTGTTCCTCCCGACTCATACCTAAAACAAATCAGATCATTAAGAGCCTCTGCACGTCCTTGTTCAGCAGATAAAAGCGCATCCAAAATTTGATCTAGTTTTAAATGAAGACACCACAAACAAGTGTATGCGTTTCTTTGCATGTCGCGGTAGCTAATCTTCCAATCATCTTTGAACCGCAAATTGGCTCGGATAACGTCAAAAATTACGACGCAAGAACGATACAGGTTGAGAGCTCTTTCCAGATCTCCTAACCTCCAATAAGCATTGCCGAGATTGTGGTAACTACTTCCCTCTCCAGCCTTGTCTCCCACTTCTTTGGCAATTTTTAGATCACGTTCATGATGCTGGATGGCTCTTTCGAAATCTCCTAGGCTATGATAAGCATTGCCGAGATTGCAGCAACTCTTTCCCTCTCCAGCCTTGTCTCCCACTTCTTTGGCAATTTTATGATTACGTTCATGATACTGGATGGCTCTTTCGAAATCTCCTAGGCTATGATAAGCATTGCCGAGATTGCCATAACTCGCTCCCTCTCCAGCCTTGTCTCCCACTTCTTTGGCAATTTTTAGATGACGTTCATGATACTGGATGGCTCTTTCGAAATCTCCTAGGCTATCATAAGCATTGCCGAGATTGCAGTAACTCTTTCCCTCTCCAGCCTTGTCTCCCACTTCTTTGGCAATTTTTAGATCACGTTCATGATACTGGATGGCTCTTTCGAAATCTCCTAACCTCCGATAAGCATTGCCGAGATTGCAGTAACTCTTTCCCTCTCCAGCCTTGTCTCCCACTTCTTTGGCAATTTTTAGATGACGTTCATGATACTGGATGGCTCTTTCGAAATCTCCTAGGCTATCATAAGCATTGCCGAGATTGCCGTAACTCGCTCCCTCTCCAGCCTTGTCTCCCACTTCTTTGGCAATTTTTAGATGACGTTCATGATACTGGATGGCTCTTTCGAAATCTCCTAACCTCCGATAAGCAATGCCGAGATTGCCGTAACTCTTTCCCTCTCCAGCCTTGTCTCCCACTTCTTTGGCAATTTTTAGATGACGTTCATGATACTGGATGGCTCTTTCGAAATCTCCTAGGCTATCATAAGCATTGCCGAGATTGCAGTAACTCTTTCCCTCTCCAGCCTTGTCTCCCACTTCTTTGGCAATTTTTAGATCACGTTCATGATACTGGATGGCTCTTTCGAAATCTCCTAACCTCCGATAAGCATTGCCGAGATTGCAGTAACTCTTTCCCTCTCCAGCCTTGTCTCCCACTTCTTTGGCAATTTTTAGATCACGTTCATGATACTGGATGGCTCTTTCGAAATCTCCTAGCCTATGATAAGCATTGCCGAGATTGCCGTAACTCGCTCCCTCTCCAGCCTTGTCTCCCACTTCTTTGGCAATTTTTAGATCACGTTCATGATACTGGATGGCTCTTTCGAAATCTCCTAGGCTATGATAAGCATTGCCGAGATTGCCGTAACTCGCTCCCTCTCCAGCCTTGTCTCCCACTTCTTTGGCAATTTTTAGATCACGTTCATGATACTGGATGGCTCTTTCGAAATCTCCTAGGCTATCATAAGCATTGCCGAGATTGCCGTAACTCGCTTCCTCTCCAGCCTTGTCTCCCACTTCTTTGGCAATTTTTAGATGACGTTCATGATACTGGATGGCTCTTTCGAAATCTCCTAGGCTATGATAAGCATTGCCGAGATTGCCGTAACTCGCTCCCTCTCCAGCCTTGTCTCCCACTTCTTTGGCAATTTTTAGATGACGTTCATGATACTGGATGGCTCTTTTGAAATCTCCAAGCCTATGATAAGCATTGCCGAGATTGCAGTAACTCCTCCCTTCTCCAGCTTTGTCCCCTACTTCAATAGAAAAATGCAAATTGTTTGCATAGTGGAGGATCTTTTGGACAGCTGCTTGAGGTAGCTGATCGTTGATTTGTATATCCTAAGGTTTAAAATTAGAAATATTGAAATTGTTTGACTACCTTTTATCCCCTTGGCTAATCTATCCTTAATTACGTTTCTCGATGTCTTATTACATGGGCCAGACTTGCTTATGGTGCTACTCAATTTATCCAACAAAGCCAGCTGGATATGGACTGAGGACATTTCTGGACAGAACACTCAAGAGTTGGCCTTTTCGTTACGCCCTTATAGTGCACTTAACTACTATATATATATATATATATATATATATATATATATATATATATACGGAAAAATTGAGCTGGTCTGTCTTCCATGGAAGCGTCCCTTTCCGCGTTACCTCTTGGTTTTCGATTAATTTTAGAGTCGTAAACGTTCTCTTACCTCGATTTTCTCTTTGGTATCGTCACGGTTAGTGCTAATTTCCTGATTAGTTCTCGTTTCATCTGTGCCATCAGTTGGTTGATTATCACACTCAGTCCACAAATCAAGTAACTTCTTATTGTTGTTGTCAATCCTAAAAGGCTTGAGTCAAAGAATTTGCCTTCTAAAGAGTTTTAGGTCAGTTCTATTTACACTACAATTTCAAACTCAACACAGTTCATGCCAGCATTCAATCCAGTGTAATGAAAATTGGCCACAATAGCTGAAAGTAATACAAATACAGCTATTACCACCTCTACTGCTTCTATTACCAGTAATGGTGAGGGTGGTAGAAGCAGAAGTACTACCAGTGCAAGAAGCACAGCCAGCATTATTGTGCAAAATTGTGCACTTAATTCTCATGGTCTAGATTAGTTGTGTTAACGAATATATAAGCTTACATGTAAATGTGCACCTGACTCCGCACACTTGCGGTGACTGGAGCTGGCAATGACACTGCCAATGGCGCAGGCAGACGGTTTTAACTCCAGTGATAGGACATGAGAGAAAAGGAATTATAGAACTTTGCTTTTAGGCATGAGGTTTGATAGGAATTTGGAGTTGTTTGGCACCTACTGAGCATTATGATAAGAGCTGATATAGTTAAGGGCATCACTCAGGTGAACGTTTGAACCCAGTACTGTTTAAGATGATTTCTGGTGTTGTTGGCCGTCTAACATACATGACAAGTCGCCCGGTTTCTTGAATTCGTATATTTATCAGAGTCAACAAGATATGGGAACCGCCTACTTTTCGCTATTTTACATGAGTAATTAAATGAAAGAAATCTCCAAAGCAGAATTGTCAAAGGATACTGCCAATCCTTTCTGACACCAGGTAATGGCTTCTTGATACAAGTGTTGTTGTACACATGCACTGGCCCCTTAAAGAAATTGAAAAAAATTGATATCAAGAAAGATCATTTTTCGCATTGCGGATAATAAAGGACCTCAACTTGTACTTCTATTTCAATCTTACACATCTTAACTTTAGTGATGTCTCGCAATGTACACAGTCAAAGTAAATTACCAGACTCTAACCGAGTGTGAAATGGAGACTGGTTAAGAAATTGAGAGGTATACACGGGTGCGCGTAGATATGGAATTTCTCTTCGAGTGATCAACACGATAGCTTACGAGTTAGAACAGGGGAAGAGGAGGATATCGGGTTGAACACTCGAAGAGAAGTTCCATTTCTTTAAGCAGCCATGTATTATTCTGTATGTTATATAAAAATAATACTAATTTATGACAATAAAAGTCGGCTTTATTAATAAATGAAAAAGGATCCTCGACCCTCGAAAAAAAAGTTGTAAAGTGCGTGGGCGATAAGGCTCATCGTAATTTTACACGTGTGCTGGTAAGACATTTCTCAGGCCTGGTAATCATTGTAAAACATCACAGTTTATATAATATACGTGATGATGCAGCAGCTTTTTCATTAACTATCAAAACTTACAACTTAATCCAAAACCCTATAAGAGTAGGCGGATTACTTTTCAAAATGAGAAATTTGGAATTTTCATTGTGCTTTTGCAAGAAGATCTGTCAAATGCAAAGTCGAAATTAAGACAATAAATTAGGTTGTGAAATGATTTAAGGAGATCAGACAATGCGGAACCCCAGCACAAGCTTTTTTCCTGAATGATCAACTGGTCAGATGAGTCCAATCTTTCGGTCATCCTCGGAGACATTTTCTGCATGTCTCAGGAATTGCAGAGAACTTACCGATTTCTATTGCTTCAATGAAAGTTGGTGCCAATTGAGCAGACACTGTAGCGTCATCCAAAGCTTCTTCCCAATTTCCTGACAAAATAATTTGGTGTGAGTACGGAAGGACAAATTCTCAACTTTCAGAGTCTACTTTAAACGTTTCAGTTACTGATGTCTTCTGAGTGCTGGGTAAGTTGCCAAATTAGCAAAAAAGTCTTGCGAGAGCATATGAATTTCCGTCTGTCTGATTTTCATATATCTGATTGGCTAACTTGAGGTTCACAATTTTTAGTGTCAGGTTTTATCCCATCTTTCAAATAGCCAGCGGACGAATAGAAAATCGGCCAGAACGAGTGATGTTGGTGACGGGGCCATGCATTGAGCCTGTCCCAGTCATGCCAGCGCTACCTTCCCATATTACCTTGAAGTTGCTGCAAGCACGGCGAAAGTTTTCATTCACGCACACCATTCGAACTGTAGATGATTGTAATCAATCTCCATCAAAATGAATACAAAACTGGAATGATTGATTAATTCTTACCCAGAAGGAGCTGAGCCGCTGCTCTGTTGCTATAGAGTATGGCGTTTAGTTTGACATCTTTGCAGTTCACTTGCAGTCCCTCCGAGTAAAAGTGTACTGCATTGTTGGTTTCTCCTTTGCTGTACTCGTTGTCACCTTCTTTCAAGTACACCTCCGCCATCGCTAACAGAAAGAAGAAAACATGCATGATATAGAATATAACTCAATAGGGATGCACAAAATAGCAGCCAGACACATACAGATGCGTAAAATATCCAGGAGAGTAGCAGTTTGAAACGGCTGTCAAACGTTAAAATCATTTTGTTGACTTGCAAAATTTGTCTGCATTTTTCCTGTTCCATGATCACTAAGCGGCACAGGTCCCTTTGTGTGCCTCTCTTAAAAGGATTGCGTAACCCTAATTGACTCGATGACCATACCTTGTTGAATAGGTTGTTTTTATTTTAATTGTTATTATTACCTTTTAAGGTTGCATCATCAAATTGCGATGTACCATCTGACGGTAAAACGGCCGGAACGTCTATAACGAGAGAAAAATAATCAGACAAGTGTATAGGGGACAAGGATCTTTCTGATCTCTCTGTTGGCCTCCAAGCATTGTGGCTTGATAGTTCAGCCACTGAACAGTTTCAAACCTAAATTGTACCATACCAGCTCAAGTAAAGTAAAGAATCAAATACGTTGGAACATTTAGCCAACATAGACAAACACTTATAAGTTCATTCAAAACAACGTGAATCGAAGTATTTGGAAAAATAGTCAAACTCCATCTCCAGTGCTTGATATATGTTACCCATCGAAACTAAAATTAAGATGTAGAAGCGGCGAAATAAGGTTTTAAAAAAGTACGCCGTGTAAAGAAGATTCCTGCCATACATAAGATATGATACATAAGATACACGCTACGGTGCCGGCATGCCTTGTGATTAAACAATTAAACACTGATTAATGAGTTTAACGGAGAGATATATGTTGATCTTATCGACAAAATCAGCAAAAACGTCAGATGCTGGACTCCATCGAGGCGGGGGTGAGAGGAAGAACGATAGAGACCTTAAGATGGACAACGGAAAAGTAGATGAAGAGGGACTGATTTACCTGAAGAGAGGTTCTGAGGACAAAGCGAAGAAAAGATCGTTCTGGTGGTCCTTTTTCATAAGGTTAGATACCCGAAGGCACGAAAAGGACAACAATTTTTCTGAGTTTTTTTTGTTTTATTTTTATGTTCCTTACGAGATCACATTTAATATTCCACACAGTCTGAGAAATACGCTATCCTAAAGGTTGGGTTAGGTCAAGCAGTTGATAACTTCATATTCCCATATTTTTTGTTGTTACTATGACCTGCATGTAAGACTACTTTACTCACCTGCCCGAATATCATCAGCTAAATTCACTTTTAAGTCACCAGATCTGAGTTGACGTTCCTCTGCAGCTGGAAAACACAACATCACGTTCATGGTGAAACCATTACCCTTAAAAAACAAGACCTTTCACAAGTGGTTTTACTTTTATTTTTCATCATGCTTGAGCGAAACTGTAAAATTATGTGTTTTGCTAATCACCCTGGAAATGATAATCATGTGACATTTTTCATAACAGAAAGTTAGTTGTAATTGAGCTGTTTTTTTCTTACCGTCTGTAGATTTCCCATCATCAACGCTGACCTTACCACCTTCCGCCATCACTGCAAAAGAACCAAATATTCTAAAACTTCATGATATCAATTTTGAGATCAATCTCACCGACTTTCTTTGTATTAAGCTGAAATCGAAAAGGAAGGGCTATTAACATTTATACCTGCTTAGATTTGCAGAGCATACCTCAGTCCACAACCAAGCCTTAGCCATGTATAATTCCTAACTAATTTAAGTATTAGCCCTTTTAGCCCAATATTCAACTTAACCATTTCTTCGTTCACCCGTCATTACTTGATTTTTCGTAATAACTTTTCTGATAATGATATAAATGGGCGAAAACAATCAAGACAGTTGAGTATTCCACAATTGTTTCTTGAAGAAGGTTCAAGGCTTTGACGGAAAATGAAATTCCCAGATAGTAGGAAATCGAGGGGTTCATTCGGAGAATTAGAGCTATCATAGCAGGATTGGTAACATTGATTTTGAGCCACAACCAACCTGTGTTATTTAGTGTAAACAGAGCGACCTTGGCGCACAAGCGTTAGATAAGTCACATGATCTGTCAACCTAAAGGAAAAAACACGCTATTTCAGCCCTTAACAGCAAAATCAATCAGCCACAATCAGACCAAAGGTTGACAAATATGATTGTAAGAGCACAAGATTCAATATTTTTGAGACAGCAAAACATTGTAAAGGGGTCAGCAACAGTTTAAAGAGCTGACGATATCAGTCACAGTGTTCGAAATGAGAACAGTTTGAGGAAAGTGCCTGTTTATAACCCAGGGAAGAGTTTTTACGGTTCCCCTGGATAACGGCTACGCTATGCGTGCGTGTGCACCTATTGGTACCGAGAGTCTGTAAAGGTAACTTCGGTTACAGATTTAAGCTCTGAACTGGGCAAGGCAGATAACCTTTCAACCGGAAAAGGGAAAAGATCACAAGATTCGCTTTCTGACAAAGCCTTAATAGAACTTACCCCTTTATTCAAGGCTTAATGTAAGTCAACAGCCAATTAACTTAATTTGACACCATCTCCCATAGCCCGGATATAATTATAGTGCAAAAGAATACATACTGCAAAAAACAGCTGACAAAACCTTGTGCCAACTTAACACATGTTAAAGGTAAATGCGTAGACAGCTGTATTTTAACAACGTTTAAAGATCATCTGAGTTCGAATGTAATAAACACCTCTGCTACTGTCGGAGACCTTGTGTTTCGTGCGTGACACATATCAGATAATAAGTGGAAACATTATATCAAGAGAGATAATTTTTAAGTTAAAGAGACTGTCATTTGTTATCAAGAGCTAGAAGCACCGCCTTTTGTGATTTTGGCACATTGAAAGGTTTGCATAATCGACGCAACCTTGAATAGCCTTTTATATCAGTACTTAGCAACAACCAATCACAATGTAGAGAATGTAGTAAAGAGAGTGATTTCGTTACAAGTTATTCAGAGTAGCTCTTTACACGCCCGTTGTAACTGAGTGAATAGGAGAGTGGAATTAAACAGTTGAGCTTAATCGAGTCTATGGATTGATTCTAGTTCGTTAGGATTCTATCCCTAGTAAACGGGGCAAAGTTTACGAAACTACAACCAGATTCTCGCCTTTTATTGAACCATGTAGTGATCAAAACTGTTCCTATAACGGCCTAACAGAAGGGAATATGATTTGTCCACGATGGAACTTCCCTTAAAAAGACCCAGTTTCAATCACTACTATAGAGGACCTTCTCAAACGCGCCGGAAGTTTTTTAAACATCTCAAGCGTAACAGGGAAATTTCCCCGAAAGTGGGGAAAAGGGGGTTCCCCTCCATTAGAAACTGAAACTGGAACTCATGACGTCACCCATTCCTTCACAAAACTCGAACATTCAGATCTTTTTCTGAACATAAATGTAAAATGTAGACGCAGTTTTTAGTTTTGTCCCATGGACTAGCTTGGAGTTATTTCTGCGATATTAGCAAGGAAAAATTTACAACTTGGTTTCGCTGACAGGCAATCATCGACAGTGTGTCATTACTGGCAGTTTTCTATCAGTTCTACCCAAATCAAGAATCTAATTGTCAGTTTTGGTGAACTGACAATTAGCATTTAGATCTGTTTATTCTTGTGTTAGATCCACGGTAATCCGTGAAATATCTGCAGACGATTTTTCCAACGATTTACGTAGGTAAAGGTGCAATGAACACGATGTTTGATGTGTTAGGACTGATGACAAGAGATGTAACTACATTTGTAAAGCAAAATGTATCCTGACCGTGATACAGTTATGAATGCGATCAATGTCCCCGACTCTTCACCGAATAATTAATATTCTATGTAAACATACTCTGGTAAAAAAAATTAAAGGCCGCCCCAACATTGCGAGCCGACAGAATTCCGCTATTTTTAGGGGTCTTCATTGAAAGAAGGGTTTTGTCAAACGAGGTAATATTAATTTTAACTTGACGGACATCTATAACTGCAACTACGTGTATGTCGCTGAGTTTTCAGGAGGGTGAGTTCAACCACATTTACTAGTCCTACTACAGCCAAACTCTTACCGCGGAGTTCCCGAGCTCTTTTTTAGTAACCTACTGGAGGACACTGGAAATATCTAACGGCAACTATAGACTTGCCTAAAGGTACCTACGTTTGTGTCGCCGAGCCATCAGGACGGCAAAATTATTTAATCACATATATACAACAACCAAAATCTTACCTCTGTGTTTCCGGCCTTCTTTTTTAAGTTTTCTTACCAGCCTTAACAAAGAGTCAAAGAGGAAAGCTGATATAATAAACCGACAGCAACAGCTCCGTTTGCAAGACTATGCAAATATACAACTGAAACTCGCTCAGACGCACGAGAGTTTTGACCTCTCAAGTGAGGGGGTTCCCCTAGTTCTAGCGGAAATGCTTAGGTCACGTAACCTAATAATTGTTACGAAAATATTCCGCCAAATTGGATGTCCTAATAAGTTTACTCCCATTTTGCGTCGAATGAAAACCTTTGAAAAAAAAGCGTTTAAGTTTTTCTGCATGGGTGGTTTAATTCATGTTTCGTCCACGATTAGTATTTGGCAAAGGTAGTTTCACATACAGGCACAAACAGGAAGGCGTCGGTTCATGATTGACAGTAACTGATTGATGCTGCCCTCGGGAGTTAAATTTCATAAAGCTGTTTGTAATTCCCAAACAAATGGGAAAAGTTACTCGAAACTAAATTGTACGATATAAAGTGGGAGACTATAGTGGTTTTACAGTTTAATAAAGGACGTTGAATGCCGGAAAGTGTTGGGTTCTCCTAATTTTCAAAATCGAGAACAGAGGTGGAATCCTTGACATGATGAATATGTCATGTTCCTAATAAAAGATAGCCTCACTTCCAGGGACTCTTCAATCATAGGCGGCCCAAGCTCACGTCTCGAGAAAAAGCCAACGATGAATTCATGAACGCGTCACGCGTTGTGTGACTCGGTGTTAAGTTACGGGAGGAACCGTTGAAAATTTGAACACGTTATAAGGCATAGTATGGGGAACGAAATATGGTCGATTTATAACGATAAATATTTCGAAATCTGAATATTTTACACGTAAAATCAATA
Source organism: Pocillopora damicornis (assembly GCF_964200805.1). Taxonomy (NCBI): domain Eukaryota; kingdom Metazoa; phylum Cnidaria; class Anthozoa; order Scleractinia; family Pocilloporidae; genus Pocillopora; species Pocillopora damicornis. The sequence continues at coordinate 19,300,843 of NC_142672.1, forward strand.
AAAACTTACTCATGCCCTGTGTATCCGTCGAAGTTTCTAGCGATTTCTGCTGTTTTAAGCTTGCTTTACCATCACTGTTAACCATGTCAAAAGACGAAGTTAACAGTGATGGTAAAGCAAGCTTAAAACAGCAGAAATCGCTAGAAACTTCGACGGATATACAGGGCATGAGTAAGTTTTTATTGATTTTACGTGTAAAATATTCAGATTTCGAAATATTTATCGTTGTAAATCGACCATATGTCGTTCCCCATACTATGCTTTATAACGTGTTCAAATTTTCAACGGTTCCTCCCGTAACTTAACACCGAGTCACACAACGCGTGACGCGTTCATGAATTCATCGTTGGCTTTTTCTCGAGACGTGAGCTTGGGCCGCCTGTGCTTCAATAAGCTTCGTCTACTACGTTATAGCGACTCATGCAAAAGATAACCACTCACAAAACTATCAGACAAACAGTGACCCTGTTGTAGCCCGAAGTACACCATTGCTTTACATAAAACAATCTTTTAAATGGAAAACATGTCTGGGATTTATTTCAAAGAATATCTTTCCCAGCTTTATTTTGGTCTCGTGTTCCTTTGTCTGGTTGGTTTGGTGTTTTAGAGATTCATAACGATTGAAACGAGGTCAGCCATTTTGTTTTTCTAAGATAACCCTTGGACCGATTTTTCTAGTCTTTAAAAGCAACCTTTTTACCATTAAAAATCGTCAAATCCTCACTTCTAGTCACCTACAAAACATGCACGACTTAAAAATAATTTTGGGAGTCACTAAATGAAAGCCAAATTAGAGAACAGACACAGCGGAAGTCATCAGCTACAAATAGATCATGAGGTTATAACTTCACCTGGAGTTAACTTCTCCAGACCGCGTGAGTTATTCCAAATATCTTCAGCTGACTGACGTTAGACACAGTAAACCGTAGAATATGGACAAACAATCAAACTAACCATTTATGAGAAGGAAATTTAGATGTGGTTTACAGCGTTACGACTGCTGACATGGAATATAACTACATTTAAATAAGAACTTTACTCTGTAAAGTGATAATCTATCGTCTGTACAACCATGGACATGTTAACTCAGTTTTCTTTGCAGTAAATTCATCGACCAGATTTATGCCCGTTTAAATTCAATGTGGCATTGTGGATCTGAGTAAACCTAACGAAGCCAAATTCACATCTCCGCCGTCTGCGAATTTTGACAGGCTTTTTGCCGACAAATAAAATATTCTGAGTCAGGAGCTCTTGTCTGAGTAAAATTACACTGCTAAAAAAAGTTAAAAGCCGCGCTAATATTGTAAGCTGTCAAAATTCACCTGCTTTTGAGTTCATTCAAAGAAGGTTTTGCTAAACAAGAAAATTTATGTACATTAGCGGACATCTGTAATTGTACCTACGTTTGTGTCCCTGAGTTATCGGGAGAGCGAGATTATTCTCCTATACCACAACTAAAATCTCACCTTGGCGTTTCCGACTTCTATCTAGTTTTCTTCTCTAGCCTTTATCGGCAGCATGAATTTGGAAATATCCCACGGCAGCTATCGAAATATACCAGCCTAAACAGAGGGGCGTTTTAACCTTTTAAAAAAGGGAAATTTCCCAATATTTTTAGGGGGCTCCCCTACTTAGCTTTTAGAAACTGAAAGCGGAAATCTTCGTCACGAAAGAACTCGATAGGCTGGAAACCACTCCGCTTCGCGTCGTGGTTTCCTACGCTTATCTCATGTTCTCCCAACCTCCCAAGTGTTTACATCAGGCTATGTAAACACGGAAACCATTCTACATTTCTTCAATTGAGCTCACTCCATTTTGCCCGCAAATGTATATTGTGAAAAGATGTTTTAATTTTACTGTATGGTTTGCTTTATTGATATCAGGTATGCACGTAACTAAAAATAAATACAAATTGACTGATTGTTGGAGTTTCAAAAATGAAGTCGAACGCTTAAAATTGAAATCAGGACTAGAGCGGAAATCTTGACGTCAATTTTGTGCATTGTTGTAGTAAGGGGGGGAGGTCAGGGGTAGAGGTCGGGAGAAATCCCGGATAAAATTTTGGGAGGGGGAGAAACGGAGGGAGGATCCGTCGTCGATAAGAGAGTATAGTTACATTGAAATATGGTACACATTTGAGAAATTTAAGCTTCAAGCTCGCTGAATTTCTTCCCTTAAACTATACTCAAAATTTATGAATAGGAGAAAGGTGAGGTACATAATCTATTGTTACAGACCTTAACTCCCTGAACACATCATAGCCTGGATAAGCATCTTGTCTTTCCAATTAAAAATTACATAGAGAGGGATTTCTATCATGCATAAAAATGGAGAGCAAATAATCTGATTGTTTAAGTTCATCTACTGTTCAATCAAAATACAAACAAGAAGGGCTCATGTTTGTGTCAGTTATTTTGTTTATCACAGAATAGATACTGTAGCAAGTAGCATAACTAGTCAGATTACAGCTGCATTTATGGTAGAATACTGATTCTGCTTACATCCTGTACCTATTTGGCTAATATGCAGTTGAAACTCTTTATTTATCTGTTAATGTCTATTTATGCTGGGTACTCTGTGGAGTCTTCTTACAGCTGGCTGTAACCTAGCAACAAGCATTTCTCCCATGTTAACAGCATTTCTTACTTCAAACTTTGGTTGGTCAGCAGCACTTGTTACTCCTGGAGTCAGGACTGCTGCAATGTCTGTTTTAGCTTACTACCTTATTTGTGATTCTCCATCAGAAATAGGACTGGAGGAATTTACCCAAAGAACTACTATGAAATCAAGAACTGAAAACAAAACAGTAGAGAACAAGAAGGACTACATTATTACAATGCTTCAAAGTCCATTTTTGTGGGTTTTAAGTGCAGGATATCTACTGACTTTGTTTGTGAAGATTGGAGTTGGTGAATGGACACAACTATTTTTGATACAGACAATTGGAAGAACACAATATGACAGTGAGTATTAATTGTTCTACATGTTTTGGATTGAATCACCTATTTTTTAAATAACTCTTTAACCTCTAAGAATGACTAATTTCTCCTTACAGTATCACCCATGAATCAAATGAAAAGGTCATAAGAATAATGGAAATGATCTCCAATTTGGGAAGCTCTTGATTGTCAACCAAATTCTCCTTGTCATTACCTAATGAAATGTAAAGAGAACTGTGAGAAGATTTGAATGTTAACAATAAGGGTTAATAATGTGGTCAAAATCATGAGAAATTAATAGGAATTCCTAGGAATTCTTAGCTATACAAACTACCTATAATTTAAGAAGGGTGGAATTCTTGGGAATTTCTGGGAATTGAATTTGAGGCAATTTAAATACCTTGAGGTCCACATAAATTCTAAGAAATTCTCAATACCTTGAATGTGAAGGTTTTAAGAAAAGGAGTAATTTCAGAGGCTTAAAACTTTGGCTCAATAAAAGGTATGTTATACAAAACTTACCAAGAGATATACATACATGTATATGTTTATAACTTAAAGATCATGAAACTTATTAATCAAACTAAGTTTTAGTAAATCTCTACATTAATATGGATTTTCTCATGAACCAGCAGTCAATTATGTTAAATGGAAATTGCCAATTAATCCAATGTACTCATATCACAGATTTGCTTTCTAACCTCAAAGGACTCTTGGATTCCATAATCATAAAATATTTTTATTGTGATGCAAATTAATGTTTCATGTTCACTGATGTGCCAAAATCATCAAACATTCATTAGCTGTTCGTTGGTACACAACTTCCACAATAATTTACAATAATTACATTGTTATCTACGCTTAAAGAACTTTGTTAGTTATGAACATAAGTTACTTCCCTAACCTACATTACTGGTTGCCTTTATTAGAAAACCTTAGAACAGTCAAGCTCAGTTGCCTCAAACACTGTCAGAGACTTCATTATTTTTAGTAGAAATTTCATGCCTTAGACAAACAAATTCAACACCTAATTAATCTTTCTTTTTTCATGATTGTTGTTGCTGGTTTTTATTTTAAGTTTTGTGCTCTGTTTTCATGACTAATTGCTGTAATTTGTTTTGCTGTTTTTATTCTTGCAAAACATTTTTGTAAGAGTTCCAATACTTGTGGATCATCCACACACTTTGCAAACATTTGGCATGCAGACAAGACAGAGGTAGTCAATGTTCCCTTTGAGAAAAAACACCTTTTAAATGACGTCTTTAATTTACTTTATTTGAAACTCTGATCTGAAAATATTTGTCAACAAGACTTGTTAGTAGTGAGAAGTACAAACCAAGTTTCCCTTCATAACTTAATTTCTTAAATGTCTCAATCACTGGATCTCCCCAAAAATATTACATCTTTTTATTTTTGATGCAAAATACAAGTCCTTCTTTATGAAAAGTGCAAGTCACACTTCAATAATAACAGCTCTAAAGTTTACTTGATGTTCTTCTCTGTCTGTCAGCTATCAACAAAATCGTTTTATACTTCGGACAGTGCATAGCTATTTGTGGACTAGAGTTCCAACGCACCTCTGTAATCGCATATAGTTACTTCTGTCTCTTGAACAAATGTTTCTCCTTTGTAAGACGCACTCTACTCTGTTGTCACCACTGCATTAAGTTCAGTGGAAACGACTGACTGAAGGAATCGAGATGGCGGTGTTGGAACGTGTTGCTGAACGCTTGCTACGGTCAAGCTTTGTAGATTTAGGTACTGGTACACTGGGATTATCTATGTATCTCTTATACTTCCTAACGTGATATCCTTCTTTTATAAATATGAGGGTAAAAGACGATTTGTAGTCGCATTCAAAACTGTGATTGGCTTGTGTTATTTCTCACCTTTGCCATGAACACAACTCAAGTGAGTTTCGAGTCTTTGTTTCCTCGACAACTTTCGGCCACAAATCGTGCATTTGTAGTACGATCGATTCTTGTCAATTATTTCTACATAGAGTGAGCTCACATCATTATTTATATCACCAAGGTATCCATCGTCTAGAAACAGAGAACCGGTCGGAGAAGTCACAATTAGCGCTTCTCTTAACACTGCAATCGGCAAGCCAGCGGATTCACTTTGCTAGCCAATGACAAGTCTTAAAAGATTCACGTGATCATGCCCGTGATCGGAAACAAAGAAGACTCCATTTGGTGCTCATCTTTGAATTTACTTTTCATCGGTTGATCGCTTTGCTCAACTGTTTTGCTTAATATAACATTTCTAAAGATAGCTTTTATTGTGGTTCAATAGGAAAACGAGAACAACGTGAGTGTTGTAAAAGAAAAGAAAGCTGTTGGCGCCGTGGAGTTAAAAAAAGGGACAACAGTTGACATATTGACTGGTACGAACAAGGGTCGAGTGGCCATTTTGAAAGTTTGTGGTGAGTAAAACATTGCGATATTCGTTACGTGATCAAAATCTTATAAAAGAATAGATGTAACGGGTTGAATTAAGCTTACATAACGCTCGGTGCAATTGAAACTAGAATAATTCTGAGAATCGAATTGGTCAGTTGCATGCCGCAGTTTCTTAAGCTTATTCTTTACAATGAAATAAATCTATCAGTAAGGTTTCAAGATTCCTTCAGTCACGTTTGGGAACATTCAAGATTCATAATAGGAACTGTTATTAAACAAACCTTATTACATAAAGAAGCCCTCCTTGGTAAAAAAAAACAATGTATTCAGCCCTTTTTTAGTAAAATCTATAAGAGAGATGTACTAACTCCAATATAAAAGTCACTCAATATAACAGAGATTTCTTAATTTGAGAATCTAATGAATGCCCTTTTCCTTAGAGCCATCTTAAAGGTCTGGTCTGAGCTTTAAATATATATATTTATATATATTATTTTTTTTCAAATTCAGATGTCATGGAATCCAGATACAAAATGGTCAAGCTTCTTGTAGACAACCTCATTCAAGGCCAACTCATTGTGAGCCCTGGGGAAAAATACAAACAGCAGCTAAGTTTGCAGTTTAGGACAACTTCCTTCTATTTTATTGTTACAGTTACATCAAGATTTTAATTAAAAAAATCAATTTTATTTATCTGTAATTAACCCCTTTACTCCCAAGAGTGCTTGGTTTTCAAATATAATTTAAGATACTGTATTTTGAAAGTGAAATGTGATCATCGCAGTAAATTTTCCAATTTAAGCAATTGGAAAGAAGAAGCCTGAAAAAAATCAGGGCTTCAACGGGATTCGAACCCGTGACCTCCGCGATACCGGTGCGATGCTCTACCAACTGAGCTATGAAGCCACACATTGGGAGCGAGGTCAATTTATTGAGTTCATATCTTCCCGTGCAGTGAAATCATGTGAAGTTTATATGAAATAATTCATATTTTGTACTGCGGTTGTAGATGAAAGTGAAATGTGATCATCGCAGTAAATTTTCCAATTTGGTTGGGAATTCCTAGGAATTCTTAGTCCGAATTTACAGTGAAAATTCACACCTTTATTCCTAGGAAAATCCTAGGAATTCCTAGGAATTCCAAAATCCATTTTGCAATGGTAATTTAAGGTGGACTCTTTGGTAGCATAACATCTGGTTATATAACGGACAAGTTGGTGCTTAAGGTTGGACGTTAGCTCTCACTAATTGATCTTTGTCCCACAGCCTTATTGATGTACTGCAATATAAGGAAACTGTTTTTTCTGTTGGGCCTGGTCAAACACTTGAATTAAATTTTGGCACAGACTGTCGGTTATTCATGTAACTGAGAAAAACAAAAACAAAAAGCATGTGATTTTGGTAAAAAACTTTTCAAGAACTTACTTGTAAGTCAGAGTTATTGGAGAAGTTAATTTTCATCTGTCAAAAAAATTCATGGAACCAAATTATGTCCAAGGGCTGTGTGCATCAATTGGTCTTCTGAAGTGTTCTGAAGGTGAAAATTTGAAAAAAAAAAAAAGAAAAGAATGAATCATGTTTTGTATCATTATTTTCTAAGTTTAACTTTGATGTAGGCCTTCTGGCAATGCATGGAAAAACTGGAATCATATGGATCAGGGGTAATATGGTGTTCACTGCACCCACAGTCATTAACATTAGCACAATATGCTGAATTTCTAAAACATGTTGAAATAGGGTTCAAAAGTGAGCTTTCTTTTCATTACAGGTTCAGCATGCAAGCTAATTTTATGTGTAAGACAATTTATGCAGCTTGTTAAAATTAAGAGATATTTTAATTTATCACTTAATGTTAAGTTTTTCTAATCAGTTCACCACTTGATAATTATGTTATGTGTCTGTTTGTAACAGTATGGAACCTCCACACTCTCCAGTCCAAGAGTTCCTCCTATGATTGGCTTTGCATTTTTACAGTTAGCCTGTGTGTATCTCTTACACACAGCAGTAACATCATCCACTTCACTGGTATGGAGGCATATTTTGATAACTGCTGCAACTGCTAATGCTTATATTTTACTCTTAATCCTTTCAATCCTTGGATTGACTGAGAAGTAATTTCTCCCAACAGTATAGATACAATATCAAGCAGAAAGGTTATGAGAATAAAGAAAAATAGCAACTGCAGCAGTATTTGTAGCAACTGAGACAATATAATTTAACAATGAATTTGCCTATAACCAAATATGAGGAGAAATGCACCATAAACAGTGAAGAGAACTACCAGCAAGATCTTTAGTAGTACACTGTAGAGTGAAAGGGTTTGAAGTAAACAGAAGTTGTTAACATTTATACTCATCATTATGACAATGTATTAGTAGTTGATACAGATTGTACAGTAGATGCAACCTCGATAAATTTTGCGTATAACAAAACTGTTGATAATTATATTATAGATGGACTCTTCATGCTCTCAAAAACTCCACTGAGTTTTCATGACGTCTTTTAACTTACCTTCTATAGTCTCCATTTAGTAAATTGTGTGAGAGTGTTAGTACTTCTGCTATTTAAACTGCCATTCCATTCAATTTTAAATTAATATTTAAGAATGTCTCTTGGTACTTTAAACAGAAAGAGGCAACTTATCAGGTAGAACACATTATCTTGACCTAACACCAAATTCTTATAACTTACCATAATTTACAAGGAAATGTGTAGCAGCTAAATGGAAGAATTAACCATCAGATCTTGGAAGTTTAAGGCAAAGTCATGAAGTATCAGCACTCACTTAATTTGCTCTCATTCTGTTGCAGTGGTTTATTTCAACACTGATATTTGGCATAGGCTTCTCATTATACACAGCAATAAATCTGTATGGAGTGCTGGCCATGGAGAACAGTCCACCAGGACTCAGTGGAACATTTCATGCAATTTTTGCTTTAGCTACAAATGGTGAGCAATGGCATTGTTAACCCTTTGCCTCCTAAGAGTGATTAGCATGTAACTTCTCCTTACAATATCACCCTTGAATCAAACATTAAGGTCATGAGAATAAAGGAAATGGTAACCAAATAACAAAAAAAGCTCTTGGTCCCTAACCCTGTAACTCCCATAGGTCACCAAAACAGAATTTCTCTTTACAATATCAAAAAAATGTTCAGCAAACAAGAGAGGAGAATTAAGATAAATATCAATTACTAGGGGATTACTTATTGAATGAGCACCAAATTCTCCACACTAACACCAAAAACATTGTATAATGGACAGTAATGAGAATTGCTAAGAAATGCAGTCTTGATAGTGAAACAGTTAGATACATTCCTTGCCAGCACCCTTGGTGAACAGTATGGAGAATATGCATACTGATGTAAGTGAGTAAAGGGTTAATGTGCAAGCTTAATATGCAAACTCACCAACTGTTACTCATCTTCTGTGTTTCCCAAGTTTCTAGTGTGAAACATTACTGATCTTACCCATGCTAAAAACTTTCTCACACCTGCCTTGTGAGTCCACATTACTAGCTAAAACCAAATACCACAATCGTGTCCTACATGTACTGAATCAAAAGCCACTTGCCAAAAAAGCAAGGAACTCTATCCCACTGTCAGCAAATTTAAAAAAAAACCATTTTTCCCCCTTTTTTTCCCCCTATTCTTGAGTGGAATTACATAAAATTGCCAAAGCTCAAATTCAAAGTTTGTGCTTTAAAATTCTTCTTACATTTTTCATTTTTTTAATTAGTGGGAGCAACACTGCCGGGAATTCCTCTGACAACAATCAGTAAGGTGTACGACTGGGGAGGTGTCTTTGTTTGTCTTGAGCTGGCATCTTTGTTCTGTGGCTGTTTGCTGATTGGAGCACGTAATGTCAACAGGCATATGATTGAACCTTCAAAGCTCCAGTAAAAGCTTTAAGGGGCACCTCCTGGATATTGTTATCTACCTGAAGAATTTCCTACTGCTGTATGGCTAATTATTTTTGTGAGACTTATCTTGTGATTAGCAATTTACTGTATGGAACCTCCACACTTGCCAGTCCAAGTGTTCCTCATATGATTGGCTTTGCATTCTTGCAGTTAGCCTGTGTGTATCTCTTACACACAGCAGTGACATGATCTACTTCACTGCTATGGATACATTCCTTGGCCTGTTCCAGGCATTCTTGCAGTACACGGAGCATGATAGCCACTCAGAAGGGAAATAGCTGGAGACTCAATCAGGGTGGGTTTATGGGTGCTTAAGGTTACTTCCCACCTTCATGGGTGTCCTTCGGGAAAAAATTCATAAACATGCTAGTTTAAGATTATCATACCAAGGTGTGTACCTGTTTGTCTTTTCAAACACTTCTGTAAAATTGATTTAACTTGACTTTTATCAGTTAATGGAAATTTCCTAAGTTGACCAAAAAAATGTTTTGCTTAGTTAAGTTAACCTTAAATGTTCCCTGTCAGTCAAATATGGTAAGTTATGCGTTCAAGAATATATTAAAATATACTTTTAAAAGGAGTATGAAAAATTTACTAGTATTAAGAAGAAAGTAATTGTAAGGTTAAAATTTTCACTCGTTATTTCATAAGTTGTATAAAATTATTTTACTAAGATATTTATTACAGTAAACAATTATTCGTTACAGTGGAGGTGAATACTGGTGGATACATACCACACCACAAAGTGGTGAGATAAATATCCACTTTCACCAATGCAGAGGTGAATAATTGTTTTAGACTAAGTGTATACCACACATACCAAAAATTAGTGTATTTCTCCAGTATACCAAAAAATGGTTGGAAATTTAACTCTTGATGTGCAATTTTGTCTCATTGGCTACTCAGAGGTGTGCGGTAATTGCTGTTAACTTCCAAACTAGCCAATTAGCAGTCGAGAAAACCACTTTTTACTAACAGTTATTGAATTTAATGTTTTTCCATCCAAACAATGTATATTATAATAATGTGCTTGTGCAAATGTCAAATTGAAAACTGTTACAACTTGATACAAAATTTTATTAACACATTGTAAGAACCTCTCTAAGATCTTAGGAATTACTTATTTGCTCACATCAAATGTAGCAAGCATTTCCCAAGTACTGTGATAGCCTGAAAGTCACCTTTTCCTTTGTCCTCATAATTTAACTTAACTCTTCAACTCCCAAGATCTGATTATCAATTCTCCTTTATAGCTGCAACACATTTCATAGTAAATTAGCCGAGAGAACTTGGTGCTAGATCAAGGTACATCTAAATGTACCAGATAAGTTTGATTTTTCTCATTACCTGTTTATTGGATAATGAATGGATATAATAGGGAGAAATAAGGTGTTATTCAGTTCTAGGAGTCAAAGGGTTAAGGTTACACAAGAGCTGAGTGAGAAAAAAAGTGATAAAAAAATAAAAACCCAATGCTCAGTGACACTTTCCTCGTGTTGTCCTGGAAGAGTAAGTGTCTCTCAATTTTTGCTCTGACAAAGGGCTGGCTAGCACTTGAAACATCTTTAGAAACTCTTCATGGTGGCCAATTTGCAACCTGGTATCAACAGGTACTTACAATACTGGTGGGAAAGTGGCCAATTTACAACTTCACTTAAGCTGATAAAACCAAATTATCCTGTAATACCCCTCAGCAATGTTACACCACAATTTCTTTTAGAACTTCTTACTGTCATTCTTTTGTTTAAAACATAATTGGCAACCTTGCAAGTGTACACTTAATATGCGTCTCTCAGTAGCTTATATGTTGTTGAATGGTGCATCGATAGACAAAGCCAAAGGCATTGAATCCAAAAATTACATTCTTTAATAATGGAAACAAGATTAACATAGAGTGATAAATGCAAGAACTTGAACAACTTATTCACAGTTTAATACATTAGAGATATTCATATAATTTGGATAATCTGTTCCATCTTTATGGACCAGCACTGAGCTGTTGTTTTCTTAACACTTTTCACCATTCCAGCAGTCCTGTTCTGAACATCAATACAACAGCAGTTTGTCCCACTGACATACTTCAATCATCTTCTCATTCCCTTAGAAATATTTGGTGGTGTGCTTGAAAGAGTACCTTCAGCTCTGCAGATTAGCATTCTCCTCCCCAAAGGACACAAAAGAATTAAGCTGCAGATTCCATAGAACTTGTTTGCTTTCTTCTCTTCCCATAGCCTTTAATGTACAATTGTAGACACAGATCTTACAACACATTGGTACACAAAAAAAAGGGTTCTTTGAGTGATTCAGAATTCATCTATAATTTTTTAATACATTCGTCCATTTGTAAACACTTAATTTCTGCTCATCAATTGTAGCCAGATAGTCATTTCCATTGCCAGCAAAGGGAAGAACATCTAATATCTCTTTTCCTTGGTTGGGTAGTTTCTGCAGCTGGTTTCCATTGCTGCCATTCCATATCAAAGTCTAGGGAATAAAAAAACAAGTAACAAACATTTTGCACACTAAGTTGGTGTTCATCCACATAACCACACAAAAGGTAGACATTTTCTCAATGCTGGGTACATGTACCTGCTTGAGAATGTCTTTTGGATAGAATGTTTAATCTTATGGCTGAGAGGTATGCTGCTGTTAAGATCATGACATGTACATACTTCTGTTCTCTTAGCATAATGACACAAATTCTTACATATTTTAGAACATTTTTGCATGAAGATAATAGTAAATAATTTTGGTTACACATGTAGTTTTTTCAAGACTTTTCTTAGCATACATGTAGCCCTTTCACTTTCAGAAGTGGCCAAAAAATACTTAAATTATCAAGACAGCAAGCAGGTAATCAGAATTTTAAAAAAAACTATCAAGCTTCTGATATCAAACAATAAAGACCTTCCATTGTAAGAAGCTGTTGATACATGTGGGGAAAGAGGGTAATTCTTGAGATCTTAAATGTGAAAGGGTTAAATTTATCATCACTCTTGGCTACCCCTGATGTGTTCAAGCTTCAAGTGCAACACTGCAGATATCATTTACTGCACAGGAACATAATAAAACTGCTATACACCAAAGCTTGAGGAAAACTCACCGATGAGAGGCTCTCATCACCAGCTGCCACCATCAGAGTGTTGCAATCATCAGGACAAGTGAATAACCTGGATTTGCTGAGAAGCTTTTGTGTTGGGCCGCCAACACATTGATTGACAACTTGACAGGTACAGAGGCTGGCATCTGAAAATAACATGATTGTAGAACACAAGAGTTTGTAATTATTGCCAAGCCAAATACATGTACAGGATCATTCAGCCTGCACTGCTGGTTAGTTGTACCAGCATATAGTACAAGAATACACACAAAATTGAATGGCAGAGTATGAGAGCAACGGTGAGTAACATTCCTCTTTTCATATCTGTACTCTTTCAATCCATACCATCAACTCATCTGATTCCACACCAACAGCTGCAACACTACTTAAAACCAAACCAAGTCAATTCTTTGTTTTTATCAGACACCCTTTCCTGAACGCCCTTAAACAATGATGTTTATTATCAATAACTACCAGTACCAGTAAGTATTCATGTTTCCCACACAGCCACAATGTACATACCATCCTCACCATCCTCCATATTCCCTGCTCTTTCTGCTTGAGCTCGGGCCATTGATACACCCACACCTTTACCTTGCAACTGACAAACCTATGTGTGTTGTACCATACAGTGTATATAATATTAACAATAATTATTCCAATTGTATACAGTTGTTAACTTAACCTAAATCGCAAAATCCCCTTGTGACTTGCTAATGAGAATCTGGTTTCATGTCAAGACACATGCAACACCATCCCACTGTATGTCATTCCTTCCAGCTAGATTCATTGAAATTATAAGATAATTCATGATAGTCACTTCTAGGAGGCAAAGGCTTTCAGATCAAGCCTAGTACATTTACAGTAAACTGTATTTTTAATTAGTAAAACTGTTACATACATGTACAGCATGAATTAAATCATGTTATCCCTACATCTACGGATACATAAAATTTTAATTTCCCTGCAAAAAAAGTGTTGGGGTGGGGGTGGGGGTGGGGGGTGTGTGTATTACAAGATAATTTGGTTTTAACAACTGAGATCTTATTGTAAATTAGCCACCTAAAGAGTTTCTTGCATTTTCTTCAACAGTTTTGAGACACTTCACCAACAAAGACTCTTATTTTATCTCACTGGCTAAACATTTATCCAGCTCAGATTAAACATAATTACATCAAAGTTTAACCTTGAGATTACGTAAAAAATTAACATGTGGTACACATTCATTTGAAAAATGAACTGCACAAGATAAGAAAATCCTACCAAATGTCTTGTTTGAGGGAATTTCTTGGAGGGACGAAGAGAAAACAAACAATGACGAGTTGATGGCTCAAAGGATAAACTGGTGCAAGACCCTAAACAGTATGAGACAAAAAGGAATTTAACCCATGATAATGTGTTATGGTACAGGTACAAGTGTGTTATAAACTAAGTGCAAATAAGGCGTGGCTTGATGTGTTTGTTGTAAAGAGAACTCACACCATGTACATGTTAACCACCTACAGGAATTAATGGCCAAAACCAAGCATCATTTTTAAAACAAGTTTTAACTGCCCACACATGTGAACACTGTACATAACACACATCCTTCACAAAGGTGATGGCATTTTCATCCTGGGATTGGTTTTGTTAGAATATGGTCAATTCACAAAGTGATACAGTGTAACTGTGCTGATCGATAACCCCCCCCCCCCCCCCCCCCCCACACACACACAGGAAAATTTCAGAAATTCACATTCAACTTTTTCCCTAAGTAAAGACAATTAAGCAAATAACATGACAGTTTTCCCGTTACAGATCTGTCATTTTCTCTAATACAGTCAAGTACCTTCAGGAAGAGTTAGGCAATGGGGGACAAAATCAGCTCCAGGTGTTTTTTCCCAGAAAGAAGCTCCTTCAAGTTTGCAAACAAGAATTCCTCCAGGTCTGCCAAAAAAAAAAAAAAAAATGGCAAAAGAGTATCCCCAAGTAAATTGGAGTGTCCATTCAACCCCTCTCTTTAAGTAATTATGCATTTCCCTTCTACATTAGTTATATGCATGGTTTGCAACTAATGCCCCAAAATTCTGTAAATTGGAAAAAAAAATCAATCATTCAAAAGTTTTGAAGCAAATTTGTATATTTTGATTCTTTCTCTCCTGCATGCATACATGTGTTTTTTTTTCTTTTCATGTGGATGCAATTGCTCAGGGAATTTGTCTTTCATTTGGCATTCACCTAATACAGTGTTTGACGCCCATAACATCAAAACTGTGTGGAACAGCTACAAGTTAATCACTATTAATAATAAAGGAGGTAAGTTTCTAACTAAACTGTGGTGCTGCATCAGTGGGGGATTATAACAAGATAATTTTGGTTTTACCAACTGAGATGATCATGTGCATTGGCCACTGTAAAGAGTTTCAAAGCTGACATTCCTAGTAGTTTCGACTTTAAAGCTATATTATGTGCAGATTGCTCTCACTTGACTTGGATTAGTAGTTGTTTGTTCATTCTACTGTACATACAAGTAAAAAAAAAAACCTTTGTCACAAGGTAGTCTAACATTCACCAATTATTATTATTTTTTATCACCAGATGATACAAAAAGAAAGCTTCCAAAATGTTACAACCAATTACTTTACAACATAAGGCAAAACACATTTTTCTCTCCTACAAGTGTTCCACTGACAATACAAGCACATCCTCACAATATGCACTTTAAGACAAGTGCCTATTGGCAAACAAATAAATTTAAGGCCTTGAGCCAGACTAGTCAGCCACACCCTAGCACACCTTGCTCTATCTCTTCTCAAATCTTCCAACAGGCGGAGAAACACTTATTCTGCAGAGCCAACATTGAAGCCTGCTTGCAAACTCAACCACTCAACACCCCACTCAACAGCATTAATGAACAACTACTGCAGTAACAATAATCAATTCTTTGTTGCCTTGAGTCAATTTGATGCAATAAAATGCAGCTCTTTCTTGAATTTCCTTTCACACTCACTCAAGAAAAGTACATGTACTTCTATCTACTTGAAAAAATTACACTGTTAATAGCTTTTAACCCTTCACTCCAAGATCTCATAGGTAATTCTCCTTACTGTCTGTCATAAAGTTCCTATGGTGTTAGCTCTAGGAATTTGGAGTTGGATCAACTAATAATCCCATAATTTACATTTGTCCTTATTCTCATTACCTGTGCACTTAATATTGTATGGCTATTGTGAGGAGAAATTCTGTCTTGGTCATCCATGTGAGTTAAAGGGTAAAGGAGAAACTACCAAATGTGTTTTGACATGATCTCACCTCAGGGCACTGTGAGGGTCTGATGACACATGAGCCAAGGCAATGACAGGACAGGAACCCCCTGTTGTATTCTGAATACTCTTCAGGTAAGTTTCAGTGTTTCTTATGTCGAAAATAAGACATGTGCCATTCTGTAGCCCGCAGTAGATGTAATTGGTGTCATCTTCATTCCAAGCACATGACCAAGCAGGAACTGGTGTATTGTAACTATGATTCAAAACACAATAATTTGCTAACACTTAAACCAAAGAGAACTTTGGGTGAGGCAAAATGTTATACCAGTGAAATTAAACTCAATACAATGCTGGCCTCAGACCATACATGATACATGTACCTGCAGTTGATTCAGGCCTTGTCCTCATTGACTAAAACACATTACTTTGTATATGATGAGTTGAATCATGCATACATTTATTGGTGCTTACTATTGATCTATTGGAGGACAGACACATAGATGACATCACCATTGACGACATTTTGCTTTTTATCAAATAAAACAAATAGATTCTTTATTTCCGTAGGTCTTTTCAAGTCATGGATAAACAACATCAGTGACACAATCAGCTGAGCCTCATGTGCCACTTTTTGTTTCTACCACATTTTGACATGATCTGTGATCTATTACATGACAGACACATGGCAGCATGGAACCTACATGTACTTGTTACATAAAAAATTGCACTAAGTACTAATTCTTTTTTCTCTTAATACTCTTTACTCCACTCACGTCTGTACAACAGCATTGCTCAGCATACTGGTGACCCTGACAGTCTTGTCCATGCTTGCTGTCAACAATAAACCATCACCTCTGTTGTTAAATGCCACATCACGGACGGCCTTCTGGTGAATGCGCACAAACTCACAATGCTTTGAATCTAAAGAGCTCACCTAAATTTGCACAAACATATTAAAGAAAAATTTATAAAACAAGTACATAAACATGTTCTGGAAAGGTGAGACGGTGAGACTGTTGGCTATAAGTCACCTTGGATTTAATGCATAGACTTTTCATTTCAAGTCTTACAGTTTCTACTGAATGTAAAAAGATTGCATAGCATAATTAATCAACTCAAGTGAAGTTTACAAATCATAAATCCAGGAGAAAAGAACAAGATTCTAAAAATCACAGTAAAGACAAAGGAATTGAGGTTATTAAGAAAAGATATTTACTTTACCTTACCTTACCTGAGTTAACATACAAGGAGAAGATTTCAATTCAACCAAGCCTTCGAATTAGCAGGCCATACAGTAAAATATGAGATAGCATAAAATTAAATACTGTTAGTAATAATCCCAGAGTCTTTTACATACCTTTACCACACCAAATCCAGGAAAGAGCTGGTTTGGTGAAGGCTTGGACACAACTAGTACAGCATGGTGTTGATCAAAAGAAATCACTCTTGCTCCATTCTAGTGAAAACAAGTCAGAGGAAATGATAGAATTACTCTTACTAATAAGTCAAACATTGGCCAAATAATACAAATTCTTAGCTCTGATGGTGCAGCAGACAGAAAAGTAAAGTTACATCAATCTTTCAGGTTCTGGCCAAGAGATCCATCAAGATCACTGATGACTTCAAGTGCACCTCTGCTAATGTCATGTACTATATAACTTGCACTTATTGAAAAAAGTTATACATTGGTGAAACAGGAAGATGACTTGGTGACCAATTCCAAGAACACCCTTGCAATGTAGAGAGAAATGACAAGGACGCATCCAAACCAGTCGCTAGATACTTAAATTTCCCTGATCATTCTAAGCAGCATATAGTAGTTCAGGGCCTTTTCCTACATCTAAGCAGTTCGGAAAGCCACAAAACTCTAGAACTAAAATTTATCTTTCATATTAGCACTCTTAATCCCCATGGTATCAATGAGCACTTTTCACTTAACTAATTTATTCTTATTTCTGTCACCATATTCCCACCAATAAAGTAGCCCCATTTTCTGCATATAAACCTATACACAACCCACAATTTTTCCAATCGTTCTTATGAAGGGCTAACACTTAAAATGAGTCTATTACGGTATTCACATGTAGAAGTGGCACATACATGTAAGTGAAATTCAAGCGTTACCTGTGAAACTTGAAAAGAAGTTTGTAGAACATATGATTTCCTTGATAGTAATCTCTGACTAGAGGTGCTTTGCCCAAATGTTCTTACAGCTGTTGATGCCCCCTGAGATTCTGAGCTGCACTGAGAGCATGAGCTGGACCTGAAGATTTAATAAAAGACTGTACCTTTAACCTTCAAGAGTGACTAGCACTTAATTTCTCCTTACTATATCACCCCTGAATCACACATTTGAGGTCAAAAGAGTAGAGGAAATGATCAACAACTAAACACTGGTTTTCAGTTACAACAGAGTCTGAGTCGAAATCAAAGGTGCAGAGCAATATGATCAGGTGAAAACTTTGTTTTGATTCCAGTAAGTCAATTGCAAAATTGCAAGTTGCAATAAAGTTCAGGACTTACGAACAAACCTTGTACCACACTAAACTAATTACCATTGTTGCCTGTGGTTTACTTTTCATTCTGACATCTGATTGGCTGATTCAAGAAACATTTTTGTCATTTCAATTTTCTTCAGTTTACACAAACTGAATAAAAAGCAGCACCAGGAGCAAAAACATAACCTGCTCTTTGAGTTCACGATTTGAACAAAAGTACAGTACCAACATGGACATGAAAGTTAACAGACTGAGAAAGGGAGCATTATTTTGCAAGAAGACTTACAGTGTAAAATTAGAGGAAGGTGACCACGGTTGATCTTAATGCACATGTACTCTAACAGAGTCCTAACAGCACTGCCACCAGATCACTAAATTAGAATAGAGGCTCTTCTTGATACAAGGAGCACTCTTTTGAATTTGGTTGCTTATGCAATAGGGGCACTTATTTAAATAGGGGTGCTCAGACACAAAAACAGATTTGAGGGGAGGGCATTTATAAGAGAGGGAGTATTTATTGGAACAATGGCACTAGATCAATCCTCATCATCTATCCTAAGATTAGGATAGGATTCATGCATTATGCAAAAATCTACTAACAAGTCTAAAACTTTGAGATACACAGTCATGCACTATGCACTGATGTCTCCTTCATCATTTACCTTTCCCTTTGTAAACTGACAACCAGCTGCTCTTGTCTTTTGAGTTGTTCAACAATTCTCTCACATTCAGCTTTTGCCAACTGGTATTGCAGCAATGCATGAGCCTCTCTCTCTTCTGCCTTCTGTCGAGCTTCCTTCTCCTTCTCCAGATCTGCCAGTGCCCTGTCACGTTCTGTTGTATCAATAGCCTTAATGGCTTTTGTGTAAATATTTCTTATGTCTCTTTTTCTTGCTGGTGCATTGCACTGTGGACATTTATCATTTCCTCCCTTGGCTTTTAACCATCTTTCAATGCAGCTTTCAGGAAAAAAAAAACTATATATATATATGTATGTATGTGTAGGATAATTTTTAGTTTGTCATAAATAAATTCATTCACTAAATCATACAAATCTTAAAACCATTCACTTGGGATCAATTGGGATCCATTTTTACCACTTTATTGGGTTTGGTCCAGATCCATCAAAGGAGGAGACTCTCAGCTAGAGCTCAATGCCTCAACAGCAGATGGTTATTGAACTTTTCACTACATATACCTCCATGTGATCAAAACATTTACCTTCTTCCAAAGAGATGCCCACAAGTGAGAGATGATAGCCTGTGAGAACCTGAGTTTGACCATGGCTCAAAACAAATTGGACAACTTTGGGACTAAAAGACATGAGAGAAAAATTACCATTAAGTAGTACACATGATGTCACACACACTTGAGACAGCCATCATGTCATAAAAAGACAGACCAGCCAAGGTTAAAGCTACTGTATTTAAAAATTGTTTAAAAATAGTTTACAGCCGGATGAAATTTTTTCAGAGAGTTCAGGTAAAACCAGCTTTTCACCAAAATCTATAGCCATCAAAGATCGGCAGCGCAGACTAACATCCACCCTCCTTGTCCTGAATTCAGATTTTCTAATCTAAGTTGTGAACATGGACATAGTCAGCTAACAACATTGATAAGGAGGGAGGGGGTCGTTTCCGCGAGATCACGAAATGTCAATGACTATCTTGTTACGCAAAATGTCTGCCATAATTTTGCTGTTAGTCTAGGCTCAGACTGAGAAAAACTTACATCGTCATCTTTCTCGGGTGATTTAACCGGTAACCTAGTATTTTTCGCTGTCGCAGAAATGTTTTTAGTGGTTGTTTTCGATGACTTTTTTTGAAACTCGTCTGGGGAATTCACTTCTGACAGTCCAAGAACTTGTACATTTCTGGCGACCGCCGGCGTCACATTTTGAATCGACGACTGCACCTCTGATACATCTGGCATGTTATTTTCCTCGCTTGATTGCTGAACGCGTTCGTTTTCTTGTTCATTTTCGCCCGCGTCCACCTCCATCTCTTGTTCTTCGCGATCCGACTCGTCCTCCGACTCCACGACGTTCTCATT
Organism: Pocillopora damicornis; assembly: GCF_964200805.1. NCBI lineage: Eukaryota > Metazoa > Cnidaria > Anthozoa > Scleractinia > Pocilloporidae > Pocillopora > Pocillopora damicornis. The sequence goes on from NC_142672.1 coordinate 19,321,004, forward strand.
TTCACGATCATTTCGATCATATGTAACAATTTCTACAACTTCAAGGTCATCATTAGCGGGACCTGAAGCCATTGGACCTCTCAAAACCGTGTAAAACTTTTATCGTTACATAATTCCGATCAAATGTTCCAATTCATCGACATTCACGATACCCGCCATTTTCAAAATGACTGATCCGAGCAACTCCAAGATTGTTGTTGGGTCTGGGTCTAGCAAGGCCTAGTCCCCTTCCGTGAGAATGTAGCGCGCGGGACGAGCACGTTACTTTTTAAGTAACTTTCTCAGAATTAATATTACTATAAATTGAGAGGTTTTGAATTTGAACCTCTTTCTTTCAATGGAGGATCGATCGATAAGATAGTGTCTTTTCCTTCTACTTAGCTGTAGGAAATTTGGAGCTTCCTTGTTAAGGTCTTCATGCAAAATCAGGCATAGAGGCATTCTTGTCTCCTTTGCCGCCTTTCTTTAAATGGTCATTCAAGATCTGCGTGCCTGCCTATCTTAGCACTATCAAGACCAAATATGATGAATTCGTCACTCGTTGTCTTATCTATAGGTCAGTTTATGACTTATGTCATGTTTCCAGAATGCGACCAGACCTCTTTAAGGGGAACAAAGGACCCCTTTAAATTCGCCCCACTCCTAACTTGTGGCGTCACAGCTATGTTGGTAGTACATAGTTGTCAACCAGTATCCGCATGGCACGGTTGCGAATTCCCGTCAGAGCCTGAAAATTTTTTTCCTTTAATGATTGAAAGTTGCAGTTTGCACGTAAAGATGATGTTATGATTTGTTTCCTTCCCGAGTGCAAAGAGACAATGCGGTTTGATGCTGGTTCGTCGCCATTGATTTTTTTGTGCGGAGCTGCAGGAAGTAAACTTTCATATCCGTTTCATACTTCTCATGGCTCTTTCGCTTGATGCTTCAAAGGGCACACAAAACCGCTCCCACAAAACTGCAAGACAGATTGACGCAAAACGAAGGAACTGTCTGTAACAGCAATGACTGAAATATTACTGTTCTTTTGAAACATCGCAATAAGTTAAAACGAACTATGCGAAAATGAAGATGCCATTTTCCTCCTTCTCTTTCATTCAACTGATAAATATTCGCAGTAAATCAGTATATATTATTCAATTGAAAATCCAGAGACATTTTTGTGGTCGTAAAGTATTCTTGTTCTCGTCTTGTATAATAAGTCTTTCGAAGGGATTTTAAAAACCAAACGAATTCTCCCAGTGATAAGTTTGTAAACGAAGTTTTCTTCAAATACTTTTTTTTCTGCATGCGCACAGTTCTGGTGCATCCGGAACACCTCTTTTGCAATTAACTAGTCTCCAGGCCCTTTTCAATAAGAGCAGCACGTACAATATACGAAGTGTCATAATGTCTCTTCGCCTTTAGACCTCTTAAACACTAGATGTTCACGGTCAAGAAAAGAGAAAGCCACTTTTCGGCAAAGCGCGAGTGAAAACATTTAGCTCCTTCGACTTCAAGAAACTACAAAAATCTGACTCAAGTTTATGATTTTTATTGCCGAGGTGTAGATCATTTCGTCGCGTGTTTTAAACTTCACGATTCACGTCATTAAACGAGAAAATATTTTGTCTTGATTCTGTGCCTCAGCTATGAACTCTTTCTTAGAAAATTTCATCTTCTAGCCTAGGTGAGTACTTAATATATAACTCTTCCGATATCAATGTATTATTGAGAGAATTGTTGAGAAGACGCAATTATATCACCGAGAGGGTGCCATCTCGATAAAGAAACCTATTCCTTTGGTAAGTAGCAAGGGGAACAGATCTTAGGAGTAAAAAGTCTTACCACACCGAGAAAGAACAAAATGACGGACAGTCAAGGATCTTTCGACAGGTAAATTTTATTCGCCTTTGTTGGAAAAGTGAACCAAATCTGTTTATCTAACTTTTCTATGTTGGATTATTTTGATGTTTCTTACTTTCCTACCTGCGCGAAAAATCCTTTTCCTTTTTCGCCAGCCTCTCTAACGTAAGACATTCACTGTTTAAGACGTGACAAGCGTAACCTGGTAAACCGTGAATTTCCTCTTTCAGAGACAAACTCTGTCTCTTTTTAAGGCTTTGTCGTCGACAAACTTATTGTGAACAATAAATAATTTTGGTATCAAAGTTCATCGACGGCGTTCAACGTTTCCTCTCTCGCTCTGCAAAAAAGAGCGATGTGTCTAATCGAATTTTCATCACCAAACAAAAAAGTGAACAAATCACGAGAAAAATTTGAAAAATGCGACTAAACAGTTTGAGTTTGAAACTAAAACGTTTCATTGAAAGTAAAGTGTTTCTTACAATGGTAAGCACGAGGCTATCCCAATTAGATTGCCGTCTCGTGGCCTCTGTGATTTGGGCGCCTTTGTGATCGCTGATTTCTTAAATGTTTCGCTCCACCCTTGAACAAATTCTTGTCCGTACATCCTTGCTCAAAAAGACATTTTTCCTTTGAAATTAAGATAAATAGATTATTTAATTTAAAAATGTTAAACTATGGTCTCTCTGTTTGGGTCCAGTAAGTGGATCCACACATCATTAGCACAGTCACTATAATTTCCCAGAATGCATTCCTTTCGATTTTCTAACTTTGGCATTGAGAAGTACTTTTCAAGGATAAAACCAAGTCCTGAGTCAGTGGATTGTCTCTTGCAAATATCACTTTCCAAGACGTTTTCTACCAATGGTACTGTCAAGTCTTTCTTTTCGTAATCTTCCAGTCCCCTTTCGGATTCAGAATAAAACGACCCAGAGTCTAGAGTCCATGATCTTGTCGCCTCACTTGAAGTAGATGATTGGATACGTTGCCGAAAACCATACGCACGCGAGCGCAACTCTTCTTCCACTTCCGGTGGAAGTAGGAAAGGAACCAGAAATAACAGGCATACTCCAAGTGTCGTGAAAGCGCCGGCCATGTAAAATGCAGGCTCGTAACTTTTGGAAATTGCATACATCCAACCTGTTGACAAAAATTTATCAATTTTCTCAACGCGGAAATTTTTCGGGTGAAATTTGTGACAGTTAAAAATCTATTTTCTAAGCGTTTCCTTATCGTTCGAACACTGAGAGAAAACAAAAGATTCTTGGAAGTTTCTGGTTCTTAACGGGCGCATGGGGAAACAAAAGCAAAGAAAAGAGAGAAGGTTGATCCAATACCAAGTTCTCAGAACTAACATCATAGGAATTGTATGGCAGACAGTGAGGAGAATTAATAAGGAGATATTGGGGGTGAAAGGGTTCATGGCTGTAGATTGTACAAGGTGCCATGAAAAGTACTCACTCGCTACTGGAGGCCCAAGCATCATTGGAATGCCAGTGAAGAAAAACATGACACCGTAAGCTGTCCCCATCATCTTTCGCCCAACTATGTCCCCCGTGAGGACGGCAATAAGGACGACAAAACAACCATCGTGAAAGCCAAACACGAGACAGTATGCTAATAAAGATCTGTAGCTGGTGAAAACAGGGAGGAGAGTGGTGAGAACACTGCACACAAGTAGACACAGCTGGTAGAGGTACACACGATTCACACCAGGATGGTCTGCAATTCGACCGAACACGATCTTTCCGAGTGTTTGGGACATCGCCATGTAGCCAACCAAGACAGCACTCTCTTGTTTTCGAATTCCAAGGTCTTGCCCATGCCGGACCTGCGAGAGATTGAAAAGCGTATCAAGAATGGCTTGTTCTAGATGGAGATAAATCCTCTCTTTACCGCAGGAATTGGCATCGCAATGGTGTTACAAATTGTGTAAGTGCGTATCACCTTGCGTTAAAGAACATCGTAATTAAGTTGGAGTGGTAACATAATGGTTCCCTCCAATAAAAATATCGCTATATTGCAGCCAATCAGGTGATCCAGTTTTCTAACCACCTTTAGCCATTTTCCCCCGCTTCCAGCCGCTTGTTTCCCGCCCTTTCCCAAGGCCAACCCCTTTGCTTTATGGAATGCAAATTACAAATCAAAATTTGAAAGAAATTTCCAGAGGGAGGGATATAACGTTAATTTTTCTGAAGCAATCAGCGAGGAAAAATGCATCCAAATAAACTCAGGGGAATGAGCTCCGAGGAGTAAGGAATGATATGTTTCGACCAGTTTTCAACAGAGTGAACAATTAAGTTTCACTTACCAAGTGTACGTATGGTATATAGAACCCGAACAACACCAATCCAACAACGACTGTCCACACGATGTAAGCTTTGTTCTTGAAGAAGGATAAGTCGATTCGTTTCGTTTCCTCTTCCGTATCATACTTCTCGGCATCGCTAAATTCCAACGGCGCGGGCACAAGATAGAAAATTAAACCGCTGATCAGGATGAGCAAGGAGGTTGCACTGAGAATGCGAAGTGCATCGCGCCAATAAAAATTATCCAGCAGCAGGCTGAGTGCGGGCGCAAGTGTAATTGTTCCAACACCAGCTCCAGCCAGGCCAATGCCATTAGCAACGACCAGATTCTTGGAGAAGTAGCCACTGAGAACGAGAACTGAGGACACGTAACACATGCTAGAACCCATGCCGAACAGGAACGAGTACGTGACGTACATTCGGAAGATGTTGTCGACGAAGGAAGATAGTAGAAGACCAATCCCGACCAATATTCCACCAAGTACGGTGACCGCTTTGCAACCAAACCGTTTACACAAAAAGCAGCTCAGAGGTGACAAGACGAAAGTGAGGCCAAATGAGATCGAGGCTATCCACGCTGTATAGAAATAACAAGTAAATATTGAGCTAAGTTTTACTGAAACCCAAGAATTCAAAAATTGCTCACTTTGCACTCCCTGGGGTCTGGGTTTGAAGCCAAAGGAACCCTAAGAGGAGCTGAGAATTTATTTTCAATATAGGGAGGAAGAAATTATAGAAATCGCATCTTCTCTCAGAAAAATCCATTTATTCAATCCTAAACGTAGTCAGTGGAAGCATGGTCTCTTTTGCAGCCGTTCTTTGGGAAGTTAAAAAAAACCTTTCCCTGACATCCTGACTGCTAAAGAATCTAGTGAAGGCCAAAATTCTGTTTGAAACTCGTGAAGGAAGGTTAGGAATGGCCTTTTTACCTGTAGTCGCCTTACTTTCTCCAAACTCAGTCAACAGATCAAGGTACAACAGGCCAAATACATTGTGGATTCCCATAACAACAAACTGTGTCATAAACGATCCAAGAACAGCAAACCAGCTTAGGCCACCGTCAAGCGTGCCAGGCACTCGTAAACTTCCTTTGAGCAACATTTCTATACAAGCCTGGTGATTGAAAAAAGCAACATGACAAGTCAGTGGACATGGAGAAAAAAAACCGTCATTGAAAACGAGCGTAGATTAAAAAGTTCAATGCTTTCAGTTTAACAAAAAATTCTTCGCAAAAACACAAGTGGTATAAAATGAATGTTATACCTTTAGATGTACAGCTCTTTGCATCCAGATTTGCTGAGCAATACTCTCAGTTTCATGGATATGACCAAGATGAGGCCAGAATTTTGTTTCATCGCACAAGAGCTATGATTCATTCTAAGAAGAATAAATGTTTTCGTAATGGAGATATGTCAGTCAATTTTTTTTTCTCCTTATTTTGTTTTTCATATTGCGTTAATAGAGGTTGGCATCGTACATTGCAACAATGTACATGTTGAAGTCTATAGCAATTCTTGTTTTATCATAAAGTGTTCTGCGCTTGTTTGTTGGGTGGTAAGTAAAATGTACGGTTGGCTATTTGGTTGGTAGATTGATATCAAGTGTATTTGTGGCAGCATGGTTTGCTTGGTCGTTAAACTGGCATGTCCACCTCTTGGTTGCGTTGTTACCTGTCAGTCCATCTGTCCGTCAGTTAATTGGTCAGTTGGTCGGTCAGCCAGTTGGTTATTTGGTTCAGTGTGTTAATTGCCCACTGCTTGGTCAGTTAGCCGTTCGGTTGGTTAACCAGTTGGTTGGTTGGTTTTTGAGTCTTTGTCGGTAAAATGGTCAGTTGTTTGACAATTTGGCCCTATCTGTCAGTTCATCGGTCGGTTTCTCTGTTGCTCGAATGCGCATACGGTTTTTTTGTTAAATTATATAGTTTTCCTTAGTCAGCGGTTGATTTCCCGGTTTGTCGGTTGGTTTTTCGGTATGTTAGTTGTTTTGGTTTTTTTTTGGCAAATATTTACTTTTTCAGCAAAGATCTGAATTTATTCGTGGATGTTAAAACACCAAAAATTACTTACCTTTTGCAAAAGATGGCCTTAACTTCCCGTTCCTTACCAAACGATGCCTAGTTCTCAGATCTCCTCCACTCTGGGAACCAAACTAAAGGAAGAAAAACAACAATGAAAAATTGTAAGGTTTTCCTCGTCTTCGTGGAAGGGAGGTAGCCTAATACTGAGCCTGCCAGCAGACCCATTGTAAACCCACTCGCAGACCTCTTTAATTGCACGCTCACGTTGCTTGCCGATTCCATACTCTTGGGCCTTCAGGCTGTTGTCGCGGCGCCAATGAACGCTTGGATTGAGCTCTAAGTGGGACGAATGTGTTGTGTTGTTAGACAAGAGACTCTCAGATGGTTCCTGTCCACCTAGGGGTATACTTGGGTTCCACAAACATTCTCAGGGAACCTTGACAAAATGTGGATGTTTAGGCAAACATCAAAAGACTAATATTCCTTACAGGGGGAGTAGCAATATACCTCCGTCGCTTCCTCTATTACATTTGAAATCGCGTTAGGCTCTGACAGCTTTGCGTGTCAGCCTCTCATGCAAACTTTTTTCCCTCAGAGTATTTTATCAATAGCCGATCCATCTCTAGGGATATAACTCATCTCTGGGATAAAGGAACACCTAATTCTCTTGTGTAATTGTGTTTACTAAAACGTGGATGAAAGTCAACACTTTTTTCTCATAGGACACTTCCAAAAATTTGTTCGGTAAGAAAGTAAAACCGAGAAGAGGCAATGATACATCATGAAGGGACAACGATTGCAAAGGGTGGCCAACAATGGCCAACAATGGCCAAGGGACAGTCAAGTTCTTCAAAATGCATTTAATTAGGGGCTTAAACATGTTATGCTTGGGACAAGAAGAACGAGCTCTAAAGCTGACTTTCTTTGATCTCAGATCTCAGCACGTGTCCCTGCATGGATTAGGACAAATATGGCGTGAACTGACCAAGAATTCCAAGGTGGTCTAAAGGCCAGAAGGGTCAACCTTAGACTGATATCACATAACAAAAAGTATTGATAGCTAGTATTCAGTCCATCTTTTTACACTTTCAACGTTCTCATATTTTGTTTAAACAGTCGGTACCTTTGAAATTTTCAATTCGATGTCATCTCCCCTCTGTGTGTGATATTAATATGTGGACATAAGGTTTTCGTGAGTCTTATTCTCACCTATTTAATATTTGTGATCTAATAATCTATGTGGATCAGGATTGACATATCTTTTTACTCAGTGATAAAATCACGATAGATCAGTAAATAAACCTGTAATACAGGCTCGACATTACTACAGTTTGTACTCAGGAAAGATGTGGCAGAGAAGTAAATGAGAACCTTCTAGCTTCCAGAAAAGGTAGTTTTCACTGATTCATGCAAAACGCATGCCGCTCGAGTGATCAATTCCCGATAACGATAACGATCGACAGCTACACTATGCATAAAGAGTCAGATTCCTATCTGATGTTTTGACGAGAACTCACTAAGCTAACAACGTTCTAATCTTGCGGGAACGTCCTAGACTCTAAATATGTTCGCCACGTAGGTATTTTCCACAGATTATAGTCTTTGAAGCAACCTAGCAGATTCATGTCTCTACTAAAAAAATACAATTTTTAGGAAAACGTTCTGTTTCAGATTTCTCCGACAGTTGATGAATCTGTCCATGCTATGCCCTTGTGGTTTGAACTTTACCAACGGGATCTCCATTAGCTGTCCAGCTCCACAAACAAATCTTTTCCTGCTGTAAATAAAACTGAGGAAATCTCGACTAAATTTCGAAGAATAACAAAGAGGCGCACGGAACTTCAATAATCGAAGTATGCTCTGCTTAAACGTTCCTAACTAATGCGAACATCTCCAAGAAGTTCAAATCTGAGAGCTTTTTTCAAATGATATTCTATGTCGCACTCTCTCTAAGTGCGGTTTACATCCAAGGTGAAGCAAATGTCAGTATAAAATCAGATTTAGGAGAAGGTTAAAATCGGGAACCTAGTTTGAAGGCTGCTACAAGCAGACAAGAGAAAAATGTTACATATATCTTGGAAGTGAAGCTCTATACCCATTTCACCCTTCTTGCCAAAGGAGGCCATGACCTCATATCATATCACCATTTCACCAGATGGAACAAGAAGAGTTAAAATGTTCCAACAGATTTTCTTTGTAGATAAGGCCAATTTAAGATATTTAATGTTTAAAACAGACATAAACAACGGCCGCTAGCCTAAGGTAATAGGTAATTTGTAGAGGGTAAGCGTTTCGTGTACGAAAAAACTTATAAAGAGGTATTGGGTTGGAATAATCTTTAAAAAACATCCTTGTATAGGACGACGTTTGAAAACCTTTGCACCTTTACTTCCAATACAATGAATTTTCTACACTCTGGGTATTATTACACGAACGTCAAATTGTGAATCGGCGAATCTGAAGGTTTTTTTTGGAAACAAGCACATGCGAGCTAAGCACACGAAACATCTCCCAACCTGTCATCGCATGAAAGCCTCAGGCATTCGATTACCTTACGAACTTCGGTAATAGAAATAATCCATTAAAAGGGCCAAGGTTACAAATTAGAGGTGATACTCTCTAACATTTCTCCATGCTGTGATCAGGTGGACTCAACTTTAGTCCCACGGCATCGAAACAACTTTGAGAAACACAACATCGTTTTGAGATCCCCGCGTGCCTGTCATTAGGAAATTGCGTTTTTAAAAAGCCTAGTAGATCCTTTCGATTCAATTTCTTGCGGCACTTTATTCTCTAATTATCGAGTGTCAGGCACAATCAGGTCTATTTTTAGTGACAAACTATATACTTCAATTTTGTTGCTCCTTTTTCTGGATTATACACGCTTATTCTTGACATGCATTACGTGGCATTGACAACATCGCAAAATAGGATAAAAACTTGACCGCGACCTTCTTGCGTTGAATCGGCTTTCGTTTCAAACCCACGAACTAAAACGCGCTGCTAGTCACGTCCTTGGGTCACTCGCGAGCCCACAAACTGAAAGTCTAAAGACCAACTTCCCCAGGTGACACCTAGGAGGTGTAAGAGGCACTATAAAGTATAAAATACAACGTTACGCTGAGGATACCGGTGCCGACACGTACTAGATACTGAAGACCATGGTTTATACAGCCCTGAGGGACCACCATCCGGTTTTTACTGCCCCCGCGTTTTAAGCGATTTTACGCTACGCCCACGGTTTTCCGGTAATAAAACCAACTCCAAATTATATTTAACTTTCCCTGTGATGCCCACAGTCGCAAAACCTATGCTGTGTTACAAAGGCGTGACTATCACTTTGGTTACCATTACTAAGCGTCACATAGTCGCCTAGTTGCATTTAGCGTCCCATTGCTAGATTTCTTTCCAATATTTCGCTTCGTTTACACCAAAACCTCTGGACGCTAGAGACCAAGTGCCGGAAATGACGCATTATTTGTGTAACGCATGACTTTTCCGGTTTTGTTTAGAATATTTCAGCGTTAACCCACAGGGGTCCCAAACACAACATTTACCCAATCCCCACCCCCCACACTCCTCCGATTCCTTAAATTAAACTTCACCCTTTTCAATTTTTTTTCTTTTTGTGCACCCAAAACTGCGATCTTATCTTTTACGCTTGATATTTTCTTCGCAGTCTTGCCAAGCAAACATCAACAGCTTTTCCGCGAAGAAAACAAAAAACTAAAGAATTTCATTTCCCGTAAAATCCACTAATGCCAGACCAGATACATATTCAAGGTTTGCAATTCGATGCCCGAAAAGAGTTTTGTTATGAAACGTCACAATTTTGTACAATCTTTGTACATCAGCCTGATCTGACAAGCAACATCACGGCAGACAATCAATTTTTCAAAGATCAATTTTTTTTACGCTTAGCCATTTGGCAAATTGAAGTGGAAACATTCGCTTGTCAGACTGTGTAAGCACAGATTTATTTTGGGGGGCGTTTCAGAACTCTAGACACCCCATGCTTCTCGGAAAATTTCCTTCCATATTTAAATCGACAGTAGATGCTGACCTTATCAGATAACTAGTCGAACAATTTTTGGTTGAAGTTGTGTCAATGTAATTATTTAACATGCCCCTTGCTGATCATGCAATCTTAGCTGTAGTTGCATCATAAAACTAAACAAATTATTTTTGATAACAATGCTGATAAGAAAAGAAACTAAAAACTTCCTTTATAGAGAAAATACCCCAAGCGACGTATTCCGTTTCATTTGTTAGCGGTGAAGCATTTTGGAGTGTATTTTTCATTAAGAAAATAATCGGGTTTCCAGCATATTTCTGGACAATTTCAATCGACACAAAATTTCGATCCCTTCCATTGTAGTACGAGTGATAAAAAAAGATCAGAATAGTTTCCGTGAGACTTTATGTTTTTCAAACTTTAGCTTAAAAGAAGCCGACCGTATAAGAACAGTTTTGACCGTCCGCGTTCTCGCGGCGGGAATTTATGGCGCGCAGGTTACGAAAGAAAGAAAAGAAATTATCGGGGTTTTACCCTGCGGCATGCAGAGAGGGGTTTGCCCGGACGAATTACGACTTATAATTAAATTAGCATTATTCCGTTAACAAGAAAAGGTATTATAACTCTAGATAAAACAACGTCAAGTCCAGTACTTGAAGAAAAAATATTTTCATTTACGCGTGACTAACTGATGACTGTGAGAAAGTGACGCTTGTCTCAGATCAAGCCAAGCGAAGTTTGATCAGCTAGAAGTCGCCGTAATCAAGACAGCGAATATTAGGAGAATTCTACGAAATAAGAAACTTATCACAGAGATGAATTTTAAAATTCTCTTAAAAGACCATCACAGCAGGAGCACGAATGTTCTTCAGAAAGGCTTTGTTCTTCGTAAATTTTGTCTCTAGGTAAAATAATAGATATCCAAGTTTTAAATTTTGCTATGGCCACGAGTGATTACAATTGTTCCGTTAGGACAGGATATAAATATTTTCTTTCTGACAAATAACTCAATTTTGTATGATCGGCAAGATCATCTAAGATCAAGAAATTTTGCCACAGGCTCTTGCCTCTTGTTTAGACAATTGAATCCGGGTATTTGAAAAATATGTACGATAAACGATAACTCTTTTGATTTGTTTTATAAGCACGTGAATTAAACAGGAGTCAACGACAAGACCGGATTACTCCCTTAAAAAATCAACGTGTTGGTGCATATGTCAAACTCCCAATGTAATTATTTTAAAACCGGTTTTATCAAAAAATAAAGAATTCTGGTTCTCCCCTAGGTGAAAACATACTGTGCTGAGGGGCAATGTGCTCCTCGACTCCTGATGCTTTGCATCTATAAATTTTCAAATCATGTTACATATCGCTTCAAGATGTAATTTAGCCTCTGTCAAATGAAGACGAGCCCTGTATGAGAATGCAAGCATATATTTTTCATATCGCATTGAGATAAATCACATACCCTCATTTCTATTGCATCAAACGAAAGCTAATCGTAGTTGGCTTTGCCTAAGATTCTTCAAGTAATTTCTTTCGACCGCGATTAGATAAAAGACGGAAATTTTTTTGTCACATCATACCTCTCCGAAAATTATCTGAAGTGAAAGCAAACAACACTGACCCGTGGGTCGAGTTACTCTCATGTTATAATAAAAAAAAATTCATGCAACATGAAAGTCCTGAAAGCGCGCAAAGCTACACTGCTTTTTGGGGCAACGTCTAGCAATAACATTGAAATATACGCATTACCTTACTTAGGTGGAAGTCAAAACTTAAAGATCTTGCGCGAAATGAAATCAAAGACATACGTGCTTTCTACGCAAATTATCTGCGTTTTTTGGAGTCGCGCTACCCAAGACTTCCGAATAGCTGTTGAAGTCCGCAAAGGTTATCGCTAAACACGCACAATTTGCCTGAATTTCCACGCCATCGGCACGAAATGAAAGCATCAACGAAGCCAGCTAAAGAAAAAATAAAATACCGCTCTCTAAGTCCTTACCTTGCTTGGCAATCGCGAAGTCCAGCGCAGGCCGGCTTTCCGCAGTCGAAGGTGGAATAGAAGCGGATATAGATCATCTGCAACGAGTTCCCTGATGGTTTGGCACTGGTTTTGCAGGACCCTGTTTAGCCGGCTTGTCCAGTCACTAATTTTAGCTGCGCAGGATAATGGGATACCCTTTCTGCCTCCAGGGGTCCGTTATAAGTAACTGTTTAACAACCGCTTAGGGACTTCCGAAACCTTGCCGGGATGCATTCGCTTCCAAATTAAGCTTTCAACTCGTGCTCCATCGACGTATGCTCGCACAGAAGAAGAAATACCCACCAAAGCGAGCAAAACGAAATGGGATACACTCTTTCCGCTACACCACTGCTTGCGGTTGAGTTTTGACCGATGTTTACCCACCGCATGCTAAAGGCCAAGAGCCGGAAATGAAACTGAGAAGTAGGCGGCTTTCCTCATCCTTCAAAGATCCGAATGGATTTTCCACGCATTGTCCTTAGACATGAAAACATCTCAATCCTCGCAAATCTGCATGAAAATGTAGCGACGAGATTTTGTTGGAAAACGCGTTATTTTTTCATCAAGAATTTCCCTCGAGTAGAGAGCTTTTAACCTCGCAAAATGTTTCATTTCGAACTTCGGACTCAAGAGGGTAGGTTTACTAAAACCAGTAGCAATTGTCAATCATAAATCTTTACCAGGGGGCCTGAGGAAAACATAGTTAGAGACCAAGGGATGTTCTCGGACTAAGAGAAAGATCACTGATTCGATATCTTACTCTGTTTTAGGTCGTAGCACTCTGATTTCTGCACCATCCCCAGAACAAATTTCATCGAACCTATTAATTACCACAGCATCTGCCTATGTAGTCGAATGTATGGGGTCACCGCCTACTGATAATGTGAATATATCGCTACTGTAGTTGTGTCGCTCGAATTTCACTTCCAAAACTAGAGCCGGGATTTAAGATTTTCCTTTTTCTCAGCTAAAATGAGGGTCTTTTCCATAAAATCAATAAGTTTTTGATGCGTGGAGTGGACGGTTAATAAAAATTATACTTGATAACAAGTTAATCAGGTGACCACTCTCGGTGAGGGAGAGATATAAGTATTTCTAAGCTCTGAAAGAAAAATTTATGAAATTTTGGAGACAACACCGTAATATAACTGATCTCAATGCCTTGAACTTAACGTTCTCAAAGGAATTTTCCATCCAATCCCGCTTGAGTTTCGATTCCTTGCTGCACATATGCATCGAAACATTCATAGAGCTTTCCTCGCTCTGATCCCCTCTCCCTCCCCTCCCTCTCTGCACCCATGCACGCGCTCTCCGACATATAACCGAGTCTAACTGTTATCTGACGCTGCAAATCAATTTTGTCAGGGTGGGTGTAGGGTGGAAAGATTACAGCTAACAGTGTTCCACATGAATGACAAAAAGATTTTGACTGGATTTTCCGTTGTTCACCTTCTCAAAGAAGACATCAGCCATGTCTGTAACATGTTTCCAATGTTTGTAATTTCTATATCAAATGGCTGTTGTTTTTTTTAATGGAGAATATTGACATTAGACATTCTGAATAAACGCGATGAAGATCTCAATTATCGGGTCGCGCTCATTGTATCCCATTTCTAGGAGTGTTTTAATTCTGAAGAGATTTAAGTTTTGAGCACGTACACATGACTCGTAAGAAAGAGAAAGGTCCTGCAAACATCTTCTCAAACAAATAAGTGGTCCTCTGCTCGTGACGTGAAGATTACCTTGCGAAGTAAATTGTAACTCGGCAGACATTTCTAACATAGGGTTCGCTCGATGGAGACAGCTATTTCTGTTGAGAACATGATCTACTGTAATCTGAGATGGTCATTTTTCAGGATTGCAGTCTGTGTTTATTATATCCTATCGGGCTAAAGGAAGGTGTGGTTTGAATCAGGCATACATCTACCCTATCTCCTGACGTGTTCCGAGGACCCTGTGTTCTGGGAACGACCAGGGGAACGAGGTGAGCGAAGAGAAATACTCCAAGGGCGAAGGTGAGCGACGGAACGAGTTCTTCTCCGACTTCTTCCGCTGATGTCCCACCATTTTTCTTGCATATACTTCGATCTATTCCACAGACATAGAGCCTACTACCCGCTTCTACTCCAATCCCCCCCCCCCCCCATTTATTACCTCTTTGTACAGAGCCAGAGATTTGTTTCAAACAACTGTGTGTAAATGTTAGTTTGAGCACCTGGCTGTTGTCATATAAAAATAGTATTTTAGCACTAAGCCATATTCTACCTACAATGCAACAACCATTTTCACTTCAAAACGAGAAAAACTAGTTTGGATAGCAATGAACTGGAAGGATGCATTTTAAACGGCTTTTTACTTGTCACGTTCTGATGCATGCGCGGATTACGGCGATTCACGTGATGGTCATGCACTCCGGGAAACTGGACTCGAAATACATCATGATAACGATAAGTTACCTAGGACATCCAGTTTCCGAGTCACGCTCGTTTAAGTCTCCTCCGCAACTGTTACTTTGGTCTTGTCACGGTTCATGTTTCCTTCTCACTTGGTGCTAATGTGGAGTGAAGAACGGCTTTATAATCGTATTTTAGAGTCATGTTAGCTGAGGTTTCTCGAAGGAAGCGGTGGTCGGCTTCATTTAAAGGACCACACTCAACCAGTGTGCTTTGCGCGCTGATGTTGTTGTTATTATCCGGGAACTGAATACTCACATGAAGAGCTGCCATAACTACGAGTGAATATTTCAGATAAAAGATAAATGAATTATGCAGCTACAATTAGATGTACGCATATTTTAGAGAGAAGTTACATGTACATACTTCCAGGAGTTAAAGAGTTAAATACTTTCATTATTTCGTAACCCTCGAGGAGAAAGCGTGACCCTTGACGAAACCAAACAGTAACTGTGAGGCAGACTACAACCACGTCGTCAGGGCCATCATTACTCATCGCGGGTTGGAGGGATAGAAGTTTAACTCAAGGCTTTTCCACAACAGGCCCTCCATAAAAGCACGGACAATTGTGTAACACCCTCACCTCTAGATCTGAGGGGGGGGGGGGGTGGTGCTGTCTCCTACTGAAATATGAAGGAAGATTAGGGAGAGGGGTGGTTGCTGACGTTATCGTCATCAATGTCGTCTTCGTTGTCGTCATCTTTACCGTCTGATGATTCAGTCATTGTTATGCTATTTCGATCGTTAGTGCTATTCATCCTCATCATCATCGTGAACATTATTGTCATAGTCATCGTCATCTTTATTGTGAACTTGTCCACCTTAATGTTATTGCTATCTTCGTCGTTTCCGTCATCTTCCTCATTATCATCATTTTTGTCGTCAGAGTTATTTTACCATCATCGTCATCTCCATCATTATCGCTATCTTTATCATAACCGCTATTATAATCGTCATTTTTATCGTCAGTGTTATTTTGCCGTCACCGCCGTCTTCATCATTATCGTTATCTTTATCGTTACCGCTACTATTATCGTCATCGTTATTGTCATCTTCATCTACATCGTCATCGTCATTCTCATCTTTATCAGCTTTGCATCGTCATCATTTTCGTCCTTTTATTGTTGTCGTCATCATCATCATCATTTCAGTCATCGTCATTATCACTTTAGTTGGTATTCAACAGAGGATATTCATGGCCGCTTGGAAATAGGAAATTTCTCTTCGAACGTTGAAAAAATATTTCAGTTGTTCACCTCGCTCGAATGTAATATTCTATTTATCATATTAAAAAAAAACAATGAAATGCTAAATAATTTAACTTAAATAATTTTTTTAAAAGTAGAACAACGCATAATCTTTTGAAGTGTGAAGATAACATGTTTTCCGCGTGAAAGGTCACTTCGTACTTCATTGATGTTTAAATCATAAAGAATAGTGGGCTCCTGATAATAAATAATGTTTTTACGCGATAGCTTTATACATGGTAATAAAAAATGGAATATCTCCTCATTAACGTCAGGCTGGGAGTTACATCCCTGACACGTTCTTAACATCTACATCAATTTTCAGAAACAAGGTTGGAAGTGAAAAAGATGTTGGCGATTGGATTCTCGGAACGGTAACATCATACCAGCGCAGAGTTGTTACGACTTCAAATTCCTACAAATTCTTTAGTTTGTTGCCTTTCATACGAAAACCCCTCCATATTTTAATTCGATGTTGAAAACAGCTTATAATGAAGCACTGATAGTGGATAAATCGCCGTTAAAGCCTCCTGTTTTCTTAAAATTCACTCTTTTGAGTCATCCATTGCTTTTTGAGAGGGAGAGATAGATACGCTGAAAACATCTAGGCAGGAAAACACTCTGGAGGAGAATTTCAAACTGTGCCCTTTGCCCTAGTTTTTTACTCCGAGCGGCTGCTCTTATGAAAACAAGTACAAGCTGAGTGATAGTTGAAGAGTTTGAGGAGAAAAAGGGAAACGATATTTATTAGAAACTACGTTAGGCGTAGGCGTGAGAGACGGGTAAAATTATGAAGACGTGTGCGTGTAATCGAAAAATCAACCTCGCTCCACGTCACAGTAAGTGGTCTTCCCTCTTATCAAGAGTTCATTACATCACTAATCTGTTAAGTGTGTCTTTATTTCTATCTGCTAAAATCGTTTGGAATCCAAGGAAGGCCTTAGAGCGTGTCAAGCTAGAAATACAAGAACTGGAATCTTGGAGTCTACCCTTAAGGGATGGGGGATTCCTCTCATAAGGTTAAGAAAATGTTTTATCATTCTGAGTTGATTTTGAAATTAACTCAGGTAGAGTAGATATATCTAGGCTTTTTGAAAGGTGTCGATATCCTGCTATAGTTTGCAATCTGATTTCAGATTGGCCGATAAATGCATCGATGTTGTGAAAATAGTGTAGGCGGAATAATGAACTCGAAGCAAAAAGCAGGTGCGCGTTAGGATTCGGGAAACCAGCCATTTTGCCTTTGAAAAACCTCTGTGATTTTTGTTTTAATAAATGCAGACTTCAACACCACAAACCCTAGATTTCCCCACCCCACTCACCCCCTGGCTACACTAGACTTGACAGCTCTCCCTGGAAAACGGGAGGTGAGATCATTGTTAAGTGGAAATTTCATTTTAAAAAATAAACATCCTTTGAAGTCCGCCTCTATTCTGATTCGCAAATTTCTAACTAGCAAAATGCTCTCAAGGAAACTGAGGTAATAAACGACCTACCATGGTCACGTCCACAATGATTGTTTTACAACACGAACAAACAAATTGTTGCGAGGTATCATCTTTTTATGCAGCATCAATCATCAGCGCCTCTATTTTCTCCTATCAATAGAAACTTATGCTCACATTGCGCTGATTCAAAACAGCTCTTAAAGCCAAGCGGGCTTGTGGTTATCCTGTAAACAGATCTCTTCTTTAAACATAAACCCAAATTTGGGCAATAAGATCTCGCTCAGCTCTCAAAACTGATCTAATCAACACAAAAATGTGAGTTCCGTCTGACCCAGATCCAATATCCCTTGCGCGAAGCTGACTCGATCAATTGTGATGATTTGATGGAATCAGTGGATCATTCTTTCCGGTGCTGAAGCGTTAAGCACTTTTACAGGATCGTGTTTCCGAGTGATGTAACTATAACTCTTAGTTCCTATAAAAAAGCCACTCGATTAAGATCGTTCGAACAGCTTCGAAATGACGAGTACACAGCGAAGTCCTAGTCACTTCTATTACTTCTTAATCGGTTTCGTGCTTTTGGCAGTCGGCGCTCAAGTTGTCAAAAGCGCTGATGATGTTCCTGATTCAACGACAATGGATCTGATAGAACGCATAAACAGAGACACTGGTAAGTCTGTGATTTGCAATATTTCGTCGCCGTCAAACGGACTCGCCGACTAGTAACAAGCTTTCGAATATTTTACCCAAAATTACGGTACACTTTTAGACGCATTACCGTACTCGGTATATTTTATCCTTTTTTCTTGGATTGTTGTTATAACGGCCCATCGACAGCTTACGTGTAAACTATTGTTGTCAGCACATTTGATGAGACTGTTTTGTTTAAGGTCATCGAGAAAATTTAGTTTTAAATCCAAACAACGACATAGACATTTTGATGCCTGGGTATAGCTATCTCCTTTCAAAGCGTATTTGATAATCCAGTACACAACCAGCGCACGAACACAAAGAATATGAAATTTTTTTTATAGGGGAGGGGCTCAAGGTGTAAAAACTCAATCAATCATTTATTTGCCATATT
Organism: Pocillopora damicornis; assembly: GCF_964200805.1. Lineage (NCBI taxonomy): Eukaryota > Metazoa > Cnidaria > Anthozoa > Scleractinia > Pocilloporidae > Pocillopora > Pocillopora damicornis. Next base: position 19,339,445 of record NC_142672.1, read on the forward strand.
TTGTATTGTCTTTGACTAAATTGTCCAACAATGCTGTGATAAAATCAAATAAGGAGCAAGCCTGTCGTACCCTGGGATAAGCACAGTATCTGATACACCAAGAGGAGCCGAGAATTCCAAAAAGAATCCTATTCGATTATTTTTTACTTGACTGATAGTCACACAATCATAAATGTGCTGAGTCACAATTTAGGGTTAAGGTAGAGAAATCCGACAACAAAACGATTCAAAGATTGTTTGTAGAATATTAATTTTGACAAATTCAGGAGAATGTTACGTCAAAACTGTGACGCGAAGTGTAGTCCAAATTTGCTTGAGAGAGCGTGTTCTATAATTAAATTCCAAAAGCTGAAACGCGAAATTCTCGCATGGTTCCTGCGCTCAACATCTCCGGAACTTTTATTTTCCAATTTTTTCATCAGTTGAAGGCTCGTTGAAGCCTACTTCACTATGGTCTTAAAAGGCTGGTGATCCCAGTAATTATGATTAGACAAGTTGCACTGTTAACTCTCTGGTAAAATTTCTTCCGCATCAATAAGAAACAAAACTAGATGACGTCCAGAGCAGGCCTGTCTTGGTTTTCTTTTTTCACCTCGAAAGGAGCGCCGGGTGAAATAGAACGCAAAAAGTGACGTTCGGGTTGTAGGCTGAGTAACCTCGGTGACGGCATCCGCTGATTCATATGTCATGCTTAACACTAGTGTGGAATTGGGTGTGCATACGATTAAAAATAGCATAGAAAGTTGACCAAAAAGTCTGGTAAATGCCTATGCTTTTAAGCTAGGAAAGTTCAACAGCATACGGTGGCCAACGCAAAGGAATAATTTTTTTTTTGGACAGAAAGTTTCAAAATCACAAAAGTGATTATTCGCATATATAAACCGAGTTTAAAGAACGTGGGATCTTCAGCAGTGGGAAAAACGTTTATGCAAAAAAGACGACGGTGGAATATTGAAATTGCGCCACACCTTTGGCCCTCAGAAATTAAATGGTGAGAACATGGCGTGTTCTTTATCATTTTTACTTGTTTTTGCATCCCAATCTTCTTGCATAGATCCATCCGCTGAACAGGTTGCCATTATGGAAAATGATATTCGTATGCCACCGTCAGAGTCAGATGCATCCAGCAATGAATTTTCCAACGCCATCCGCCAAAAATTCTTGCTTTGGCCCGGGGGAGTTGTACCATATGTGTTGGCCGACAGCATTAGTAAGTAAAGATCCATCGTATCTAACCAGCTTGTCGAGAGTTCTACTGCATCGTAAGTAACACACACGGCCTAGGGAGAACATCGTGGTCTAAATCACTCATGCACAGGTTATTTCGTAAATTGCAACCTCACGTGCGTGGAATATTTATCTCATTTCATGAAACATACCTAAGAAGGTTCACCATCCCGATCGAAAGAGATGACATCTTACCTCCGTATCGGGGAGGTATGAGGTAAATTTGATGTATGAAAACTTCCTCGCCTTGAGACACTTTCTTTTCGGGTTGCACGCACATATCCCTAATACCAATTTATCACGCTTAAATACATTTGATAAGACAATATTTGGCTACCACAAAGTAGAGGTTCTGTCAAAGGCTCGACATCTTTTAACAATTCAGGGAGTGAACTAGAAGGCTTTGAGATCACTTTAAGCTGTTATTAAAACTTTAAGAAATTCCCCAATAAAATCTTGTACATAAAAAGACAAACAAGCAGAGTCAGCCGAACACTTCACCTACGAAGGGTGTTTACACTTCTCTTTAACTCTTTCTTTATTCTTGTCTATCTAGCATTTCAACAGTTTCCCACGCTATTTGGACTGATATGAATGACAGAATTTCTGATTCTTGTTTTTACAGAAAACCGCAGCAAACACATTGAGGTATTATTTGAAGCGATGAAAATATGGGAACGCGCTACATGCATAAAATTCGTGAAAAGGACAACAGAGAGTCGCTATGCGATTATTTTTTACGGTTCCAGTGGGTATGTAACAGGAAAATATCTCATTACTTGACTTCATTCTTTCACTATTCCTGCATTTGTTTGCATCCTCTTTCATCTCTGATTCCGCTAACGGTATCGGTATATCATCTTTAATTTACTTAACCCGTCATTATTTATCATGTGGGGGGGGGGGGGGATTGAGGTGGTAGAGGATTACGTCACCTTTAGTTCAGTTAGGATCTAGGTACGAGATCGATTAGTAGGGGCATCACTTGTCGCCAACATACAGAGAGGGAATATAAAAAATTGACTGCCAATTAATTGTTAATGATGGGAGGGGGGGGGGAGAGGGGGGAAAGGGTCGTAAGAATATCACGGAACCTTACGGTGGCCGGTGGGTTCAGGTAAATTTTATCGTGACACAAACAAAATCCTCTAACCCCCCCCCCCCTCCTTCCTCCTACCCCAGGCGGTTAATAATTCCCAGTCCCAATAGATTATAGTCTCTTGCCAGTCCCTAACTGGCTGTTCTCTCCAACTGATTATTCACTCGTTTTTTCGTGCGTGCTTTCGTTATATCGACCGTTACCTCATTTTTCATCGCTGGACGCGCCAGTGACTGAGCCAAAGTTACACAAGAAGTTTACTTGGTGTTCAATATAGACAAGTTCACTAGCTATTAGTGATTGTGGATTGAATGTTGCCCAGAGCAATGTTTCGCCTCAGAAAATATACTGTAGATAACAAGTGAATGCGTTCTTCATTTCGCTTATTAGTGCATCAGTCTTCGTCTTTCATATTTGATTGCGTTATATCACAGGTATTTGTGTTTTTTTCTTTGACAAATCTTCCCCAATCTCTTGTTGCAGATGCAATTCCAATATCGGAGCGCTGTTCTTTAGACCTTCGATGCTTTCCCTCGGAGCAAATTGTCAGATAGTTTCCATAGCAGCGCACGAGCTGGGTCATCTCCTGGGATTTGGACATGAACAGAACAGACCAGACAGAGACCACTATGTGGATATTCTGTGGCAAAACATTGCTCCAGGTAACGGTTTATCTATATTACACTATATTACCTTTTACTCAATCTTTTTGAATTAGCCCTTAAAATGTCTTTTACTGGTCAGCTGCACAAATAATAGTAATAATGTGACTGAAGTCGCCCGTATTTGTGTCCATCCTAATATTCAGAATATCTGAACTCCTACGATACGAAGTATGAGTAGCGGAGGATTTTACCATATAGCCTTATAGTCATGTAAAAAACGCCGCGTAATACTGGCCACGAACTATTTATTTTAAAAAAAAAATTGGAATGATAACAGTTACTCGTGAACCCTTAATTCTGCTCAGCTGCGATTTCGAATTACTCAACTTTAATTTGAAAAGTTGTTGTTATATTATATAATTCTCGCCCCTTCAAGTGAATCTTGTGATAAAAGAAGATTATTGATACATAAGTTCGACACCAATCAAGTCGCTGAAAAGATACAATACATTACTGAACTACCTTAAATGGAATGTTAAATTCAAAATAGTTTAAACAAACAAAAGTACAAAAGTTCAATGACAGCTTTTTTTGTAAGTATAGTTTTCATAAATTGATGTTTATCCACTTCCCTAATGTTTTCCTTAAATGAATTTGTTAGTTCTTACAAAATATACTCAAGATGTAGTTTTACTTTCAAAACCACACCAACCACCATACTGCATTACCCACATAACTACATTGCTTATAATACCACATTACAGGAAATTTTGGAACATTAAATACAGTTCCAAAAAACAGAAGCAGTTGTATGATGTAGGATAGACCGTTATGTGACAACCGTGAAGTATGTCCCGCAGAGAAATTGTCCGACTAATTCTCCTCTTTGTCTTTCGCAGCTGATTATAGGATTTTTAGGAGGCAAAGCTACTATTTGTTCAGCAGTTATGGCGTCCCGTACGATTATCATTCCATCATGCATTACGGGAGGTACCATTTTTCCAAGAATGGTCAACCAACTATAAGGGCACGTGATCCCACAGTGAAGTGGTTTGGTAGCCGTTCTCTCAGCAAACTAGACATACAGCAGGTTTGATAGTTTTGATACGGTGAAGCTTTGTACAAGTTTCGCTTTGGACTAACAGATTTTTAGTGAGCCTTGAGTATAACTACTAACTGTCATTCATTCTTCTGCGAATCAAAAACTTCCATGTCACGCAGCTCACTGCTGCCAACCAAATTTCGTACGCTTAACCAAAGAACTTGCACTATTGTAGCCTTGAATGACGCATTTTTAAAGAGCCAAAAGCGAAAAAAACTGGAACCAATTCGAGAAAAGATAAGTCATTGTAAATGAGCCCAACTTCTCCAAATCTCCGAACTGAGATTTCGAAATCTTCATTGTACCCTCTACAAAAAATCTCATGTCTTTGAGTCACAAAGAGTTGGTGGGTATACAACACACGAGCGCTGGGGTTCAACTGGGATTCTGCATGCCTCAATTCCACGAAATAAACACCAAACAACCAGCTCTACCGACCTTTGACAGAAAGTAAGGACAATTTTCCACATATCTCATCATGTCACTTTTTATTGTAATCATAATCTTAGTTAAGCATTTTTCTGCCTACCACATGACATCCCTGGCAAATTCACGCATTTTGTCACATTTGTGATTTCTTGTTTCTTTTGTGTTTTGTATCTTTTTTAGATGAACCTCATGTACTCATGCCCAGGTATGAAAATATATGATCTCAGTTCTCAGTTATTTGGCGATGAAGTCGACCCCACTTGAAAATTTAGTGCAGGGTTAGACCACCGTTAATTCCCCCCAAAAAAAACATTTTTCAATTTTAACATCTTTTACTGATGACAGGGAATGCTGAAGTATTTCAAATTTGCAGTGACGCTGTCGAAAACGTGAAAGAGTTGTACCACGCTTCCTAATTAGGTTAAAGTTTATTCACTTGATTTACTGATTCTATTACAACGCTTTGGTTAACTCCCACTCACGGCTGCTGCGTATTCAAAATAACTCACACAGGACGTCCCGTTGCAAGCACTTAGCACAAGGCCACACATAGGCGAAAAAAACACGTGCCGGTTTGTCCGGCTATATAATGGACAAACGAAATCACTTATAAATTTCGATCAAATAAAGACTAACGAACGTATTATACAGTTTCCCACAATAGAAAAAGGTGTTTATTTCAGCGTTTATTTGTAGGCTTGATGTTGTTACTTTTTTGTGATATCCTTCCAGCATGCGTTCATCAAATTTTAAGTCAGGTCACTTTCTCGTTAATGGAGAATAAGTGTACTTTTGTAACTTACATAAAATTCTTCTTAGTTACGTATCGTCTTGCCAGTAAAGGAGCAACGCTACGTTGTCCTGATCGTGAAACTCACTTCTGTCTTTCATTAGTATCGGTTCATCGTCCTTGCGAATGGTATCATCGGTAAATTGTGTTGTCAACATTGAAGGATTTCCTTATTTAAACGAAATCTGTCAACTAATTCAGCTTTGGCTTACTTCAGATATTCCAGTATTCCCTGAGCAATTTTCCATCAGAGATACTTCAAGCGCGCACTTAAATTGCATTGCTCTGGACCAGCCAGGTGACAGGGAGTGGAGAACAAAGTATCTTTGCTACAAGCCCGCCTTGAAGAGGCTTACAATCACGTGGTCACGCAACGGTGAGATCACTAACCAGGATTGTGTGAATACCCGGATGCCTCATGTGCGTTCTTCAAGGTTGTGGGAAAAAAGTTACCTTTGCTTACCTCGTAACAGTTTGCTGAAACTGAGTTAGTCAACGGATGGACCTTTGAAAGGAAAAGGATGTCTGGAAGTGAGGAGAAAAGGAATAAATGGAGAAGGGTATTTCCTGTGTGGAACTTCCAAGTATAAAAAGATAGGTGTGTACTCTTAAGTTTGCATGAAAATTTGTCAGAAAACATGTAAAACACCTGTGGCTTGTGTGTGAAAAGAAAAAAAATTCACACGCTCCCATAGGATTCCAGCCGTAGATAATGTGGATATCGTTACCGACCTAAATACAGGGAATCTTCTAAAGGAGACATGCGTTAGGTTCATTTTTGTGAATCGTCCTACATACTGACCTATATGGAGAGGCTCCTGCTGGATGAGCGACTTGGTGCGAACTCAGATTTTCAGTTTTCATCCTTTTTTTCTGTCATAACAGATGGTGACTGGTCAAGATGGTCGCGTTGGCGTTCATGTTCTCACAAATGCGGAGGTGGACATAGCATTCGAACACGATCGTGTGACTCGCCTTCGCCTAAATATGGCGGCGCTCAGTGCCAAGGAAGTTACTATGAATCTAAATTATGTAAAACACAACGCTGTCCTGGTAAGTATCTGTGGAGGATTCAGTAACAATTAGAGAAGAGTAAACGTAAAAACCAGTTTCTCGTTAAAACTGATTAACTTTCGCCGAATCAAAACCAAAGTGATCACAATGGACTATTTGCACAATCTTACGATGCTTCTCTCCATCCATGGCTATGATGGAATGCCGGTAAACTGCTGCAAAAAAGTTGATGAGAACTGGCATGCAGTTAAGGAAGGAGCAGCGATACTCCTTATCACTTTACTTGGCTAAAACCAGAATATGTCTCAGTGGGCTGAGCAGTCAGGATTGTATGCAAAGTTAACATCATCTTTATTCCCCCCACCCTTCCCCCCTCTTCCCACTCAACCTGCGACTATTTCCGCACAAGTAGTCGAGATCTTTTCTTCTTTTGTAGAATTTCCATCGTGGCCTGCCGATTTCAAGTTCCTGTTTATAAGTTTTTCTCCCAGACGACATAAGTGTATCCCGATATACGAGAGATCCCAATACCGTTCATGGGCCCGCGCACGACTCTGTTGGCCGAGTAACAAGCGCTTTATCGACATCCGGTGGTCTGATCAAGGAAAAATAACGGGCATGAGCTGCACCAAAATCACACAAGAAAACGGACGCAGTCAACGAAATGGCTGGGACGACAACTTCTTGTGTGCACGAAACGTTCCTTACACGTAAGTAGATAACATGGTTTCATCAACTGGGTTGATAATGTAAATTGGCCACTATAAAGACTTCCCGAGGCTGACGAGCGTTAGGTCTTCGTTAGAGGGAATAGAGGAGTTGTGGGAAACAGGAAGACTGCTAGGCGACCGATTCCGAGACGTGACGTGAAAAGGATTGACAAAGACGTATCCAAACCGATCGCAAGACACTTTTATCTCCAAAATTATTCTCATTCCTACATATAGGCAGTTCTCTTTCTCATTGGCACTCTTATTCCCCACAACTGATTAAATCTTTTTTTTCTCTCTACCATGTTCCCACTAACAGCGTAGCTCTATTTTCTGCGTAAAATAACACTCCACTCACAATTCCTTTAGAAACTTACCCCCATTTAACTTGTAGGTATGTCGAGAAGCATTTTACTTTCCTTTTTAAAATCTTGTCATTGAGGGGTTCGCCTACTAATAAACATGTTTCAAGTTTAACCCGCATTACACATACAGTTGCTAACGCAGAAAGCAGGAACTTTCCATGGTGGGAACTTGTGGGAACAGAATGGAAAGCTTCTGGTACAGAACATAGGATATGTCAATCTTTTCATTTTATACCTTGGTACTCTTTCCAACGAGTGTCTGTAATATAATTTTGGTACGGTCCTTTCCCTAGTTTTAGTTGGTCGACAAATGGACCTATCAAAGGCTTGCGATGTCTGCGATGGCAAAATAACTACGTCTACCGTCGAAGAGTGTGGCAAAATAACTACTTGTGTGCAAACGAGTATCCCATACCAACCAGAGGTTAGTAAAGTTTGATTCTTTCACTCCCAGGAGAGACTAATATGGAATTTTTCCTATCAAGATTATAATATTTTGTGGCGGGCAGATGAAGAGAAGGAAGAAAAACATGAACTGCAGGATTTTGTGTGGGTTGATATAAAATCCTAAGTGCTACTATCCTGGGAGATGTATAACGGGTAGTACAGAGAAGAAATATCGAGACCCTGGGAATAATAGTGTCGATCGATCCTTTGTTGTTGTTGCTTTTGATGTCGTTATTATTTTGGACTGAAAGATTTATGAACCAGTGGACTAACTCACTTATTTACCAATCAGATGAATGAGCGACTCAAGTGCTAACTGAGTGACTGACTAAATGACCTAATGACGGACTGTGTCTTAATAAAATAACCATTGACTAACCGCAGTTTCTTCAAAAAGTACCCTTCTTTCATGACAGACTGACTGTCTGACTATCTGACTGACCGATTGACTGTCTGACAGACTGACTGACTGTCTGACTGATTGACTGTCTGACTGACTGTCTGACTGATTGACTGTCTGACTGATTGACTGTCTGACTGATTGACTGTCTGACTGATTGACTGTCTGACTGATTGACTGTCTGACTGATTGACTGTCTGACTGACTGACTGTCTGACTGACTGACTGTCTGACTGACTGACTGTCTGACTGACTGACTGTCTGACTGACTGACTGTCTGACTGACTGACTGTCTGACTGACTGACTGTCTGACTGACTGACTGTCTGACTGACTGACTGTCTGACTGACTGACTGTCTGACTGACTGACTGTCTGACTGACTGACTGTCTGACTGATTGACTGTCTGACTGATTGACTGTCTGACTGACTGACTGACTGTCTGACCGATTGACTGTCTGACCGATTGACTGTCTGACCGATTGACTGTCTGACAGACTGACTGACTGTCTGACTGATTGACTGTCTGACTGATTGACTGTCTGACTGATTGACTGTCTGACTGATTGATTGTCTGACTGATTGACTGTCTGACTGATTGACTGTCTGACTGATTGACTGTCTGACTGACTGACTGACTTGCTGAACGATTGCAAAGCTAACTTATTAAGTGACTGATTGACTATCAGACGGACGGACTGAGTGACCGACTAAGTGGCCGGCCGGCTGACTAGATGGGTGACTAATTGTTTGACTAACTGATTGACTTACGGAATGTCTGACGGACCGAGCAACCGCGCGGCCGATTGAATAATTGAGGCACCTACTAATGCACTGACACACGGCTGCCACACTGACTAACAGACCAGATAGCTAACTCATCTACTGACGCCCTGAGTGATATTCTTGGTGTGCAAGTTTTTAAGTTCTTTCTTTGCTTTTATATCTTCCAGCCCCCACTACAGGCTGCTATTCGTACTGGCATTCATTCACTGTCAAAGGGGTACCACATTGCTACTTTCCAGTCTTGAATAAGCGCGTTAAGTGGACAGAGGCACAGGAATTATGCAGGGAAGTTCAGTCAAACCTTGTTAGCATCCACAGCATAGAAGAACAGAGTTTTATAAGAAGGTTATCTGGAAGATCTAGTTTCTGGATTGGTTTAGAATTTGAGCGAGAATGGCAATGGTCAGACAGGTAAAGCTATGAAAAACCTTTTTTTCCATTTCTCAAATTAAAGAGTCGAAAAAAAATCCGAAAGATAAAGTCACCCAAACCAATCCCTAGAATATTAAGGAAGGCTCAGAGACATGTTCAACTCAGCGTTTAATGCAATTCATAATTGAAATTGTTTTAGTATACCTTGAAATACGAAATGGTCCCCTCAATGTACGCTGTTCGCTTAAATGCTCATCCAATTAACACAGCGGACAAACATCTGCGCATGTGGGAACATTATAATAACTAGATGGCGTGCTTTCAGGCTGTCAGAGCCAATTTGTTTCACAAAAGTCGCATATAGCCACACAAGCCGGAAAGTCACGGTGTTTAAGAAGCGTATAACATTTTTTGGTAGAGATAAAAACAAAATGGAAATCGACAGGATGCTTTACTTACTTAAAAGCTTTGTGTACGTAAGTCTCAAGTTTTCCTTTTCCATACTCCTGTTTTCTTTACCGATTTCTGTAAACTTTTCAATTTTCTTTCACTTATTTTGCGAGATAGCGGTTTTTTCCTATGTTTTTGAGCGGGAGTTAGCGCGCGAGAGTCCAAAATTAATCCCCTCGTGCATGGCCAACATTTGACCGCTGTGTTTATCCAATCGGATGTGATCACCCCCTGTTTCCTGCGCATCATGAAATTTTCTGGTTTGCTCTGAGATCTCACTGGCTCCTTGTGTTGCAATCCTATTAGTTTCCATGGCTTTTATTACGGCCTTAGTAGTCTTAAGCGACCAAGAGTTTTGTAAATTCCTTCGGTCGGAGGTTTATATACGGCGAGTTATCGATCTTTATCGAAATCGCAATGGTAATCCACTTATCCGCTTACATGCCATAAAAGTATCTATGGTAACAAATCACTTATCTCTCAGGTAGTAAGCCTGTTTTTGTGTGTATCCATGGTAACTTAAAGTTTTTCTTCACTAGGAGTCGCTTGTCATACCTCAATTGGTCTCCAGGTGAACCAAATAATGGCGGCCGAGGGAGACCTGAAAAATGCGCAATGTTCAGTGGAAGAGGCAAAAACTGGAATGACTATCCCTGTGATTCGAAATTCGCTTACATTTGTAAGATGAAAGCAGGTTCGTATTAACTCAGAAATACCCTAATTGACCTTTATCTTAATTCGAATATAATCGAATCTTAACTATTACGATTATCAGTTGGTTGAGGCACGGTTTAATTTTGGTAATGGGGTTTTGACCGTAAAATAGGTTTTTGTTTCAAAAGGTAGCCGAATCTAAAGTGCCGTCAAAGGTGAAAATTTGCCAACTGAGGTCAAACGTCACATTTACCACTGGAAACGGAACCAGTTAACCGTGACAACAACAAGATTTTAGCGTTAAGGCGTGATTGCCAAACTTTCGTCGTGCCTCACTCATTCATTTAGCCATTCGTTCATTCATTCTCTGATCCAATCATCAAGCACTCACTCTCTTATTTACTAAAAAAAGCTGTCTAGCACGTACTTTGACAACCTTTTAATTTCAGCTGAGGCCCCATCCAGATCTAAACTAATCTCCTACTCGGAGCTTACCTTATAGCTGCAACAGAGATGTAGGTTACAATTGCTTGGCCGTGAAAGGTCTGGGTACGAGACTAGACCCACCCATACTACACTTGAGAAAATTTGAACAGTGCATGGTAAAATTTATAAACTACTTTACAATACTAGCGGCAACTCGACCCAAACCTCTGTCGATTTTTTACTCCTCCGCTCCTATCGCGTCTCGTTTTACTACCAGAAGGCCTGGAGCAGACTAGTTTTCCTCTGACACGCGACACGGGCCCAGTTTATACTCCCGGGTAGAGAAAGGTATTGTGGGAGTGAAGTGAAATGTCTATAAAAATTTAAGACCATCAGCTCGACTCTTAACCCGCATTACACCGCCTTGTTCATGCTTTACCCAAATAACTCTCTATGACTGCAGTTTGTTGACGGAGAAACGAAGAAGTAGATACACGACCTGGAGAAAATGTAAGCTCTATCATTAAGATTGGCTTGATTCACTTCTTCGATTCACTGCTCCACCTAGATATTTCACGGTGTGATTATGACAATACAATCAGATTTTTATGACCTAGCTATTTCACTTCAATTTTTATACTATTCAATAACCTAAGTTATTTTATTTTCCTTCTTTCAGTTCTCAATTGAGGAAGTAAAGAAGATGATTAATTATCCAGAGGTTTCATCATTAAAGCCCAAGGCAGCAACGTCTCCGAAGCTATAAAATGACTAAGAACAATTTTAGAGGCAGTTTCTTTCTTTCTTTTTTACAGTTTTGAAAAACTGGAAAATTCAAGCATTGGATTTATCTTTAAGAGTCTATCATGATTATTTCTCATTTTTTTAGATCAGCAGTATATAAGTACAGCGCAATGGCAGCTGTATATGCTATAAAACTTTTGATCATGTCTCGGAGAAACCGGAAAGGAATAAAGTTTTATTACGGCTGTTTCTGAAGAGTTATGACACTCCATGTATTGCGGTCCTTCTCTTTCCTTCCATACAATTTGTTATCTTTTTCCTTTTTTACCCATTCGTTGACGAGGCAAGTACTTGCAATATTAAAGAAATACGATACATCACTAACCAAGAAAGAAATTAATACAACAAGGAAGTAAAAAGCACGAGGCCCAGAATTGGTAGAAGATCTTGAAAAGAAAGACTTTGAGGAGAATGAGCGTAGCTTCTTGCGTAAACGTTGTTGGGCTCGTCATGTCACGCAATCATTTCTCCTTGCAAACTAAGAGGCTAAATTATGCGCTTAATAACATAGTTTCGACACGTGGCCCAATAATTGATAGCTCCCCATACTGTGGACGTTTCCACTATGCAGCTCAAATTCCTGATCCCTTTTGAAGGGGAAATCGCTTCTGAAAATGATAGGGTGTTGAAATGAAGCTTGGGAAATTAAAACTAGACTACAAGTAATCCTTACTATTCTACGAGGTCCGTCACGCGAATTTCAAAGACGCAGCGCATTAAATGAGACTGCTAGTAGCATTGAATAGGGTTAGCTGCGTCAATGACTGATTTTACAGAAAATGACCTTTCTGCGAATTTGTTATTCGTAAATCGTTGGAATTTCTTTTGATTTAAAATATCGGTGGTTGGGAGCTTTCGAACATGTTTTAAATCACTAGTTTCTTTGTTATGTGCCTCAAGACAATTTTCTCTGAAGTACTTCGTAGCCAAGGGCATTATTCAAACTTTTAATGAAGTTACTCATCATGTTTTTGTTTGCAAATGATTGTGTCGACCGTGTCAGCTTACATCCGACATCTGCGTTTCTTTGCACTTGTTTCGCCTTTGTTTTGTCCTTAATTAAAACAAAATCCATGCTAAATAATTTTCTGACGCAAAAGCAGAAAGTTATTTCGCAGAACAGAATCGAATTATTTCAGAATTGCGACTTATTGCAGTTCTGGTTTCCCGTTTCTTTAGCTAAAAACGCTTTACACATGTTTACACACTCATTCCGTATGCACCATATCGTGATGCTACAAGGAATCCGGCTTTATCGGGAAGAAAGGACAATTGAAATTTAGTTGTCAAAAGAAGGAACTTACCGAGTTGTTCTTATTAAACAGTAGAGGACAGGAGCAAAAACTGTGCCTTGAGAAAATAAAAAACTAGAAAAAACAAAAGTCTACAAAAAAGTCTGAAATTCACGCAGACTTGCGAGCGGATTGAAATCAAGATATTATAAAGAGACAGTCTATATCTAAAATACGTTTTAGCCCGCCGAAATCTCCGTCTTAGCCCGCAAAATGCGCCACAACGCTTAACAAAGTGATGAATAGGCTTCATTTTGCAATGGTATCCTTTACACCTTTACAAAGAACACACCCTCTACAATTTGCAAACAAAGGAAGAGAGCAAAAGTATGGACAAACAACACTAATTGCCAGTTCCTTGGGCTCGGTCGAACGTTCGAATTAGGGGCTAAAAATCAGCTTATTTGATGTCTTCAAGGACTTTGCCTTTCTCGCTATGGCAGAGTTTCATAGTATGTAAGCGCTTTTTTGATTTAACATTGTTAATTTTTTTTTAATTTCGGATAAACTCAGTTCTTGCTCTCCTCTAATTCTTTTGTCATAAGATGAAACATATGTGCATAGAGATGCTCCCTTCACAAAGGCAAACAATACTGAAAATTTTTGAAGTCGCCGCTCAAGTCAGCCTCCTTTGCAGGGCGACAGCTGATTGGCTTGTAGTCCTGCTGCTTGTTTTAAGTTGAAGGTTACAGATTTCTATGTAAGCAGATGATCGTGTGTTGGCCGCGTCCAAAGTAAGATTTCGTGGAAATTTCTTCATCCTCTTGAACTTGTGTAGTCTTGGAGGTTTTAGCTCCTTTAAGTGGATATTTCTCTTTTAGATCTGACCATAATGCGAGAGATACTACACCATCGTTCATTGCAAGAGCAACTTTGAACTCGAGGTTATCATCATGCCACTAAGACATGCCACCATGGTGGATGGACAGTCTACGCTACCTTCGTATCCAAGCAAGATAACTACTTGGTGAGTCTTCCTCTAAATACATAACAAGGGCTCGTATTTTCAGCCAAAACGGCTTGATGTTGATTCCAGAGTGATGTGGTCTTGAGTGCAAAGGGAAATATTAAGAGTATTCGATGCATTGTCGTTTTCGATGATCGTAGGTTTCCTAGTAAATTCTGAAATTTCCCTAGTAAATATCAGTTGTTGCTGTTAATTTATAAATCAAGATTTACTCTTAAATTAAACCAAGGGTTAAACGAATTATTAATATCTTTTTTGCGAAAAATGGCTATATACTTCTGTGTTCGTGTGAATATTGCCTAGTCTCTGGTGAAACGGGCGCGGTACAACATTATAAACTATTCGAAGGACAGATGCGCTAACCTTGACCATACGCAAAGGATGCCTTTGTGAATTCTCTGCACAACAGTTAAGCTACATGTCTCTTCTATTTAGCTGCAAAATTCCTGCCCGTAAACTTTGCAGATCTAAAGGTTCATATTACCTTTTAACTAATTTATATGCCAATCATTCGAGCTACAAAAGAACAAAGGAATGCAAATTTAACTGCATTTCTGCGGACCATCTATGCGGGAAATGAGATCCATACTTCGAACAAACATTTTCACCGATTAGATACTTAAAAAATCTCAGCATCTAATTTTTTTAGCTGCGCTACGTTGCTTTTAGAGAGTTGGAAGCCGTAATTTAAGTGACGTAGCTTGGAAGGTGTTTTTTTTGTAATCACGGATTTGCTTGTCAGTGGGGTTGATATTGTAAACAGAATGACACATGTTGATCTCTACTTGTACGATCGTTTTTCCTAATGGTGGTTAAATATCTGGTTTGTGGTTGACTGGAGGAGAAGAGGGAGTAGATGAAATTTTTCACTCTGCTCTCCCTTTGAATTATAAAACCTTTTGGAAAAAGAAAAAAAATACTTTGTTGACTTTTAAGTGATTGGAATACATTGGTTTGAACAGTAAAAGTGTGCGAACATTTTCCAGTCTGTTGAAAAGTGTTTTAATGAATGGGCATCCAAAGAGTGCAAAGCAACAGGTTATATTTTTGAGAATTAAATTATGTAAAAAAATCATCCAGACTTTTTCATGTCCACTTTATGAGTAATGGTTGCTTGTGATGTGATAAATAATTTTTAACCTGAATCCTTTAACATATTGTTAGTTGTGTATATTACCATGTAAATTCGCTTGTGTTCAAGTGACTTTCTATTTGAAAGCCCATGATTATGGTCTTGAATCTCTCCAAATTTTACATATTTATAAAGGTGTCATTACAACAAGAATGAAAGTTGGACATTGTGCAGAAATTCATTCCTTATGTCTTTTTCCTTGCTTTGGATGGCAACAATTAAGGGTCTTTCTTTGCTTTGGATGGAAATAACTAAGTATCATGGTGTGCTTAGCTATACATATATATATATTTTTTAAAATTGAACCAGGATTCTTTAACATACTGCAACTTTTGCACTTAACCTTCCAAGTTTGGTCAAGCACAAGTGATTTCCTATTTGCAAAGGTGTGACTTTGGTTTTGACTCTTACCACAGGGATGAAATTAGGATCTTTTATGGGGTAAATGTGCAGAAATTAATTCCTTGAGTCTCTTCCTTATTTGGATGGAAATAATCAAGTGTCTTGGGTTTTTTTTTTTGGGATGGAAGTGGCTTGGTGTCCCAAGGTATAATTTTTGTTGACATCTTGCTAGTGCTCTTAATGGAAACTGGAGGAAAACTGGAACTTTTTTTACTGAAATGTTGAGGATGTCATTGAAATTTGAGTCTCAGTTCCAAAGAGGCATCCTGTCTTTCATTGAGAAAATATCTTGTGAATTGTGGACAGTCACAAGAATTCTGAAATTTTTAACATGTTATTGTAAGGATGGGAAATGTTTAGTTTCATTTCCATTTATTTTTGAATGCCACTAATAAATAAGAGTAAACAAGAGGGATACAGATAAAATATTGTAACCAAATTGTAATTTTATCACTGTCCAAAGAAGGTTTGTGAAAATATGCTTTTCAAGATTATGCAACTCCATTTAGTATACAAACTGGAGGTTTATCAAGATAAACTCTGACAATAATAAAAGGGATGAATTTATACATATTATTTGTTTATTTACTTACCTCATTACCACTTGATTAATTCACTGGCCAACTTAGTGTGCCACTGGTGATAATATTTATAATTTTTACGCTATATGTGCCCATCTTTAAGTAAATACAGTTGCTTGATTTCAGCAAACATATATCACTCGTTCTAGAGCCCAACTGGTGGAATCTCAGAACAAACAAGGCACAAGAGCGAGACTGAAATTTAAAAAAATAACAACTTGATCTGCACAACTGTTAAACAACATAAATAATTTGTCCAGAACCAAAACAAACTTTTTGCCTAAAATTAATTCAACCTTAATCAAAGATCAACAACATCAAAAAATCATTTGATTATTATGGTTACATATTTAATAATGTAAACAACAGGAATGCAGTGAAGATAATGTTCTGAAAAAGCCTTGGCTAAGGGTTGCCATCATGCTATGCCAACTCTTGGGTTGGCATAAAGTAGTCAGCTAAGTGTATATACTTCACGGTTCCTTTGCAACTCTGAATATACAGCAACCTTGGCGGTTGTTTAAGTCGTAGGTGTAGGGCTGTTTACTCGTTGTGTTAATCTCTCAATTAATCACTGTCGACTCTCTTCTCTCAACTCCCGCTCCTGCTCTCTCATTTTTCTTTCTTCCTGGAGAATCCAGCAAAATCTTTCTGAGGCTTCTCTCGGTAGAGGTTGAAAAGCAAGTGGCAAGGTAAATTCGACCATGTTCATGGAATTTTGTTGAAAACATCTTGTTACTTAAAATATTGTGAACAAACCTGACACTATCATTTCTTGGTAACATTTGAGCTAAAAACTGTAAGGAGATGGGATCTAGGTTTCCAGCTAAGGCTTCATTCAATTTGTAATTTCTACATTACAAGTAGCAGACTGATGCTTGCCACAGTAGTATATTTGGACTTTCTTGGTTTTGCATAGGTATATTGGCCAAATCTTAGGGTGGGTTCAGCTCTACAGAAGGGGCAAGTGGGAATAAGTCCATGGATTTCAGTGTTTCATACTATCTTCTTAAACAGGTTTCTAGATGGATAGGATGATGGCAACATTCAGTCTTAAAGTTCAATGGCTAAAGACTGTCAACAAATGGCTCTCTCATTTCATTGTATTTTAGGACTTTCTTGGTTTTGCATGTCTGTTGAACAAATCTTCCAGCAGGTCCAGCTCTACACAAAAGGGCAAGGTGTATAAGTTCATGGATTTTATGCATTTCATACCATCTTCTTAAAAGGTTTCTGTATGGATTTTACTTCTGGATGGATCAGGTTTCTTGATTTTTCTTCTTTTTTTTTTCCTCTTTTCCAATTCTCTTTTCTTCTGCTCCAGATACTTTTCTCTCCAATCTCCTGCTATCTCTATACTTGCTCAAATTGTTTTGAGCAAGTATAGAGATAGCAGGAGATAGGAGTATTTACTGACATACAAGTATACAATTAAAGCAAGAAACAAAGCAAAACTCTCTTAGTTTCCTACTCAAAAAGTGCTGTGGCTTTTTATGTTTTTTGCCTTACTATAAGAAAAAACCCGAATAACTCAAATATTTTAAATATGCAAGTATATGAATACATATGGAAAAGTAATGAATATATATGCCCAAAAACCCAGGAAAAACCCTAAGTATAATATTTTATGATATGTCAACAATTCAGTTTTCCTATAATTTATACAATGGTGACAACAATTTGAATTGAGTAATTCATTCATTGTTTGTTATAGCTCAACCAGTTGAGGCAAAGAACAAACAGAACACAAGAAATAAACTTGAAAAAGAAAACTTGAATTGAAGCAAAACTTGAATTAACATTGTATGAAATAAAATACATGTATTTTCCCCCTAACATTCCTCTCACTCTAAATTGAGACTTTCCAGTTGAGGGAAAAACGATCAACGAGTGAATGAAAAAAGGAGAGTCAATAATTAATTGTGCAACAACAAAATGCTGCAAGGAAAAATGTTTGTTGAGGCCTATTTATGGCTGTGAGGCTGATTTTTTTGGCCAGACCGTGGTGGTGGCAGTCCCGTCAAATGGAGACTATATCCATGCTGAGATGCTTGGTAATTATAGGTTTGGAGCCCAGCAGCTCTCTTGAGGGTGTCCCTGGTTGTGTCAAAGAATCAGCTCCCAGAAGACTGTGTTGTTGGGCAGACAGAGGTCAGGGCCTTGATGTAGAACTCATCATCCCTGTGCTGGACATGCAAAGGCTAGGGCTTTGATGTGGAAGTCTTCATTACCATGCTGGAAGCCGGCTACTTAGATTGTAACTGCTCAGGTTGCCGTTGTTGGATATCATACTGAATAGTACTAGGATCTGGGGAAGATGGTTTTGGCTCAAGGTCTCAATACAATCCTAGTGCTTGCTTAAATATGAACTGGTGTAAGGTTCCATGGTTCTCTAAATCTACCATATTTGAACAGTATAAGCAGTAGAAGCTACTTAAATATTCCATCTGTTTCTATAAAGAAAGGAATTTCAAAATTAAAATAACAGATATAATAAACTCCAGGCCATTAAAAATAGGAAACTTAGGTGAGAATTCACAGCTCTGATATAGAAGATATACCTATCTTAATTACAATAGAGCATTTAAGGAAATAAAAGTAAAATAAGTAATCAAAAGTTTCTGCTTATCTATGCAAGGTTGGTGTGGAAAACTATAGTATGAAAGGAATTAAAATTACGAGTATAAACTCAGCTGCGAACTAACATGAGAACCAATTTACCATAGCCTTACTATAAAAAAAACCCTAATAACCCAAATATTTTAAATATGAAAGTATATGAATACATATGGAAAACTAACGAATATATATGCCCAAAAACCCAGAAAAAACCCTAAGTATAATATTTTAAGATATGTCAACAATTCAATTTTTCGGCTGTAGTTTATATAATGGTGACCATAATTTGAAAAGAGTAATTCATTCATTGTTTGTTATAGCTCAATCAGTTGAGGCAAAGAACAAATAGAACACAAGAAATAAATTGAAACTTGAAAAAGAAAACTTGAATCGAAACAAAACTTGAATCAACATTGTATGAATTAAAACACATGTATTTTTCCCCTAACATTCCTCTCACTTTAAATCGAGACTTTCCAGTTGAGGGAAAGAACAATCAACAAGTTTACAAAAAGGAGAGTTGATTATTAATTGTGCAACAACAAAATCCTGTAAGGAAAAATGTATGTCAAGGCCTATTTATGACTGTGAGGCCAATTTTTTGGCCAGACTCTGATCCTGCAAGCCAACTGGCAAGTCAAAGGGCTTTTTGGATGATCGACCAGGGCTGGGGGGTTGGACAGAGTTGGTAAAATGGGGGGCAGTTAATATCCTCCAAGTTACTGAGGTTGACTCTGATGTCGGGAAAAGCGATGTTTGCAAGGAGGGTTGTAATTAAATGAACCATCTGGAGGCTCTTCATCCAGAGGATGTCAGTGGTTGGAGCTGCGTCTCCTGCCTCCATCCAGTTGAGGAGGACCTCCTGGATAAAATACTGGATGGTCACGCTAGTGGATGTCGGCGGCAGTCCTGGTGAATGGAGACTTTATCTATGCTGAGATGCTTGGTAATTATAGGTTCGGAGCGCAGCAGCTCTCGCTGGTGTGTCCCTGGTTGTGTCAAAGAATCAGCTCCCAGAAGACTGTCCTCTTGGGCAGGCAAAGGCCAGGGTCTTAATGTGGAAATCTTCATTACCATGCTGGAAGGCGGCTACTTAAAATGTAACTGCAAGGGTTGCCATTGTTGGATATAAGACTGGATAGTACTGGATCTGGAGAAGATGGTTTTGGCTAAAGATCTCAATAGAATCCCAGTACTAGCTTAAATATGAACTGGTGTAAGGTTCCATGGTTCTCTAAATCTACCATATCTTAACAGTATAACCAAAGAAACGGGGAATATTTCTTTAAAGTTAAACAAAAGCTACTTAAATATTCCATCTGTTTCTATTTTGAAAGGAATTTCAAAATTAAAATAACGGATACCATAGTAGGAAACTTAAGTGAGAATTCACAGCTCTGATATATAAAATATACCTATCTTAATTACAATAGAGCTGCTTAGGAAATAAAAGTAAAATAAGTAATCAAAAGTTTCTGCTTATCTATGCAAGGTTGGTGTGGAAAACTAAAGTATGAAAGGAAATCAAAATTATGAGTGTAAACTCAGCTGCCATCTAACTGAGAACCAATCTTTCTAGAAAGACCATTAACACTTTTATTTTCATTATTTCATTAGTAATGAACAACAAAAGTACTGACATGCAGGTATACAATGAAAGCAAGAAATCAAACAAAAATCTCTTGGTTTACTACTCAAAAACTGCCGTGGCTTTGTATATTTTTAAAATAATGTTTATTAAATCAAAACCTAAATTACCAACAGGACATATGCTCTCCCTTGTGGAGAGCGCCCAAGATTCCAAAACTACTCAGAAGAATAAACTTAAAAATCAGATGGAACATGAATAACATGCTGGCATCTTGAGACAGTTTCTCTTTTGGTTTTGGCCAAATAGACCGTGACCTTGCATCGTTCTACAGTTTTTGAAATAAAAAAAGCGATCCTCCAGGTCTCTAAAAAACCTTATCTTGTCTCCAAAAATCTCTTGTAGTCTTTGGGTTGTTGGGCAGACAAAGGTCAGGGCCTTGATGTAGAACTCATCATTCCTGTGCTGGACATGCAAAGGCTGGGGCTTTGATGTAGAAGTCTTCATTACCATGCTGGAAGCTGGCTACTTAGATTGTAACTGCTCAGGTTGCCGTTGTTGGATATCATACTGAATAGTACTAGGATCTGGGATCTAGGATCAGGACAATTCGGGATCATCCCAGTAGCCTAGCCATATATCATATGGGAACAAACGATATTTGTGAATTCGCCTTATTTACTTAAAACGTTGTTCAGGCTCAGCCATCTTTATTCTTCTCTACCACAAATAGTTCAACTGCATGATCAACTTTACTTCAAAATACTTTAATAGGTTTATTTATATCAAATCAACTCTTTATTTAATATTCATGGAGAATTGCAAGTTAAAAGATAAAACGTAGGGATCATTTCATAGATCAATTCTGCTCTCTCTTTATTAGACTGTCTGTTTTGACTTGTTGTAAGACTTATTTAAATTTCTGCACTTATTGGCAATCTTTTGCTGGATTCCGGTTTTTCCTCCTCAGCTTTTTTCAACTTTCTTCACTTGAATTGCCTTTTTAGTTGACCTTGAAATGGAAAAGACGTAAAATCTTTCCAGGATATACAACTATGCAACTGCTTACTAGCAGGTCCCCACATAGAAAACAGAAGAATCTTAAAGCAGTCTGAATATGGTAGATATCTAATGAGATCTTTTACCACAAATCAGAGGTAAAATTCTTTTGTGTAGTCTGTTATAAATGTGAAGCAGATTTTCTAGGCAAGTCACAAGTCTCGAAGAAGAGTAGAGAGCAAGCAAGTAAGAAACCAAGCAATGTCTCTCGACTGGTATTTTAAAAATCTAATAAATGCATATTTTAAACGTTTTGATCGTCTAACTGTGAATATCCGTTAGGATATAATTTAAAATTGTCACCATCTTTTTTATGGATCTTCTTGGTTTTCACACCAACTACAAAGTGACATGGGTTGACCACAGTTGTATTTTGTCTTTGCTCTAAAGGATTTAGAATCTCATCTAACATGTTGTTTTTCATCACTGTATAGTTG